>NC_037650.1:3583556-3858215 GCF_003254395.2 Apis mellifera
TGAAATTTTTAAATTTTGATTAATTAGACGATGAATGCGTTGAATGATATAGAAGAGGAAATGAAAGTGGATATAGAAGAATCGAATTGGGCGAGCGAGGAGATAAAAGGTTTCGCTTTGAGAAAAATTAAATCCATAAAGAAGAATATTGGTTATCCGGATTGGTACAACAACGCGTCCATCGTGGAAAATTATTTTGGCGATGTATGTCAGATTCTTTTATTGTTGAAAATTTTTAAAAAATTTTGAAAATTTATGATTTAATTCTCTTTGCTTGCAGCTCACGATGGGACCGACGTATTTCGAAAATGCTTTGAGATTTCAAAAATTTTATAAATTAAAGGAATTACGACTTTTGAAATATAAAGATTTAGCAAAATCGTAAATATCATAATGATCAATTATGATCAAGATTAAATCAAAATGCTCATTTTCTCTTTTTGTCTAGGTGGATTATTGATCCTTTGACGATCAATGCTTTTTACTTAAGCGAATCGAATTCGATCAGTAAGTATCGTTCAATTTTTATAATTTATATACATGATATGATTAAACTATATAAGATTTTTTTATTTTTATAATTATATAGCGGTACCCCTGGCCAATCTACAGAAACCATTTTTCAGCAAGAATCAGCCAAAGTAAAAATCTGTTAAAATTATTAATTACTATTTCATGCGATTATTAATCGTTTAATTGTAATACTTCTTCTCCAGTACGATCAACTATGCATTGACTGGATTTTTACTGGCTCATGAATTATATCATTCGTTTGATGAATTAAGTGAGTAATTTTTCATTAAATTTTTTGTTTAATATCTTATTACATGGAAAATATTTTTCAGAACGTTTTTTCAATGAACATGGAAAAAAGATAAATTGGCCAAAAACAATGACAAACGAATATTATAAAAGCGCTCAATGTTTTATCGATCAGTATAATAATTATACTTTGAATGGCACATCTTCTGGCATAAAAATTAAAGTAATATTTTATACATTCCATCGATAAGAGATTTTTAAAGGACATTATTATTGACACGTTGATTACCTAATAGAATTATGGCAATCAAACTTTTGATGAAAATATGCCAGACACTATGGGATTGAGAACTGCATACAAAGCGTATAAAAGAAGGGAAAGAATAAATAGGAAATCAGAAGCAGCATTGCCTGGATTAGAAATGTTCAGCAACGATCAAATTTTCTTCTTATCGTCTGCAAATGTACGTATTTGAATTAAAATAAAATTCTTCCATAAAATCGATTTCTATAATATTAATAACTGTAATATTTCACTTTTATTTTATCTTATTTATCTTCTCTTTTTTTCTTTTTTCCTTAGTTATGGTGTGAAAATAGAGATTCCGAAACAGAAATAACGGAAGCTAAATTAGACGTGCACAGTATCGCACGATTAAGATCCATTGGCGCTCTTTCAAACAATCAAGATTTTGCAAATGCATTTTCGTGCCCCATTGGCAGTCCTATGAATCGTGAAAAAAAGTGCAACATTTGGAAAATATAATAGGAATATTTATCAAATATATATATAAGAATTCATCTTATATATTTGCGTGGAGTCATTGAACGTGATTCCTATTTCGATTCTGTGTGATTCCCTCACCCCCCTCCCCCTTCTCAAGCCACTGCAACGCTATGGAATCACCACGCCATACCTTGCGACGCGAAATCAACGTAGTAGAACAAAGGCATCGGCGCGACCCACATCAACATAACATAATTTATTCTTATTTCCTTTGTTAAATTATATTTTTTTATGTTATATATTTTTTATTATTAATTAAATCAAATAACAATCTATTATTTATGTTATAAAAATGATTTATTAAGTAATTCGAAAAATATAATAAAACAGAAGATAGAAATTTAACGTAAGAAAAGAAATTTAACATAAGAAGATTGTTATTTGATTTACACAAAAAGATTTTAATTAAAAAATTGTAATTAAAATTTATGTTACATACCTGAGTTATGTATAATTTAATAAATATTTTTATAGTTTTAGTTTATAAGTTAAGTTTATAAGTTAAATTTTTTTAGAGAATGTAATATGTATTATTGTACATTTTATATGTAAATTAATGTTTAATAAACGTATATATTGAACATACATTTCTGATTCATTCTTTTTTTTTCCCCTTTATTTTTCCTATCCTAATAATATAACAATTGAAAACCCTATCTTAATAAAAAGTAAGTACATAATATTTTCTAATTAGTAATAAATAAAGTGCTCAAAAAAGTATTATTTCCGGAAGTATTTCAGAAGAGCTAAAAAGGAAAATATAAAAAAGATAAGTATGAGAAAGGTAAGTATAAAGGTAAGCATACAAAAACAATAAAAATTCATGCATAAATTAATTCTAAGTTCAATAAACTAAAAATTAAACTCGCAATAATTCTTGGAAATGACATCAAATACCTAGAATGGAAATTCCTCAGTGAACGAAAATTTTTGGCCAAAAACTCGATTTTGTATTAGGAGAACATGATATGATAGGAGGTCGACCTCCTACAAATTTCTAATTTTTGCTATATCTTTTAAACAATTGGTTTTTCGCTATAAGTGGGTTAATACTTTTTTATAGGAAATTTTACGCTCTATCGATTGGTGCATTAAAAAATACATGTTATCAGTAAAAAAAACAAAGTTGTGCTAAAAAAGCTCCTTATTGGTCAACCTACTAAAAAACTGAGAGCGTCATAATATAGCCCTTTCGAAACCAATCAACTTTTATTCGAAACATTTTTTAATATTCTGAATAATAAGCGAGATATTAAAAAAAAGGTGTAAGCGTCGAAATTTCGGAGACCGAAGAAAAATTTTTGGCCAAAAATTCGATTTTGTATTAGGAGAACATGATATGACAGGAGGTCGACCTCCTACAAATTTTTAATTTTTGCTATATCTTTTAAACTATTGGTTTTTCGCTATAAGTGGGTTAATACTTTTTTATAGGAAATTTCACGCTCTATCGATTGGCGCTATAAAAAATACATGTTATCAGTAAAAAAAACAAAGTTGTGCTAAAAAAGCTCCTTATTGGTCAACCTACTAAAAAACTGAGAGCGTCATAATATAGCCCTTTCGAAACCAATCAACTTTTATTCGAAACATTTTTTAATATTCTGAATAATAAGCGAGATATTAAAAAAAAGGTGTAAGCGTCGAAATTTCGGAGACCGAAGAAAAATTTTTGGCCAAAAATTCGATTTTGTATTAGGAGAACATGATATGACAGGAGGTCGACCTCCTACAAATTTTTAATTTTTGCTATATCTTTTAAACTATTGGTTTTTCGCTATAAGTGGGTTAATACTTTTTTATAGGAAATTTCACGCTCTATCGATTGGCGCTTTAAAAAATACATGTTATCAGTAAAAAAAACAAAGTTGTGCTAAAAAAGCTCCTTATTGGTCAACCTACTAAAAAACAGAGAGCGTCATAATATAGCCCTTTCGAAACCAATCAACTTTTATTCGAAACATTTTTTAATATTCTGAATAATAAGCGAGATATTAAAAAAAGGTGTAACGGAAATTTCGGCGACCGAAGAAAAATTTTTGGCCAAAAATTCGATTTTGTATTAGGAGAACATGATATGACAGGAGGTCGACCTCCTACAAATTTTTAATTTTTGCTATATCTTTTAAACTATTGGTTTTTCGCTATAAGTGGGTTAATACTTTTTTATAGGAAATTTCATGCTCTATCGATTGGCGCTTTAAAAAATACATGTTATCAGTAAAAAAAACAAAGTTGTGCTAAAAAAGCTCCTTATTGGTCAACCTACTAAAAAACAAGAGCGTCATAATATAGCCCTTTCGAAACCAATCAACTTTTATTGAAACGTTTTTTAATATTCTGAATAATAAGCGAGATATTAAAAAAAAGGTGAAGCCGAAATTTCGGCGACCGAAGAAAAATTTTGGCCAAAAATTCGACTTTGTATTAGGAGAACATGATATGACAGGAGGTCGACCTCCTACAAATTTTAATTTTTGCTATATCTTTTAAACTATTGGTTTTTCGCTATAAGTGGGTTAATACTTTTTTATAGGAAATTTATGCTCTATCGATTGGCGCTTAAAAAATACATGTTATCGGTAAAAAAAACAAAGTTGTGCTAAAAAAGCTCCTTATTGGTCAACCTACTAAAAACTAAGAGCGTCATAATATAGCCCTTTCGAAACCAATCAACTTTTATTGAAACGTTTTTTAATATTCTGAATAATAAGCGAGATATTAAAAAAAAGGTGAAACGAAATTTCGGCGACCGAAGAAAAATTTTTGGCCAAAAATTCGACTTTGTATTAGGAGAACATGATATGACAGGAGGTCGACCTCCTACAAATTTTTAATTTTTGCTATATCTTTTAAACTATTGGTTTTTCGCTATAAGTGGGTTAATACTTTTTTATAGGAAATTTCATGCCCTATCGATTGGCGCAATAAAAAATACATGTTATCGGTAAAAAAAACAAAGTTGTGCTAAAAAAGCTCCTTATTGGTCAACCTACTAAAAAACTAAGAGCGTCATAATATAGCCCTTTCGAAACCAATCAACTTTTATTTGAAACGTTTTTTAATATTCTGAATAATAAGCGAGATATTAAAAAAAAGGTAGAAACGAAATTTCGGCGACCGAAGAAAAATTTTTGGCCAAAAATTCGACTTTGTATTAGGAGAACATGATATGACAGGAGGTCGACCTCCTACAAATTTTTAATTTTTGCTATATCTTTTAAACTATTGGTTTTTCGCTATAAGTGGGTTAATACTTTTTTATAGGAAATTTTATGCTCTATCGATTGGCGCAATAAAAAATACATGTTATCGGTAAAAAAAACAAAGTTGTGCTAAAAAAGCTCCTTATTGGTCAACCTACTAAAAAACTAAGAGCGTCATAATATAGCCCTTTCGAAACCAATCAACTTTTATTTGAAACGTTTTTTAATATTCTGAATAATAAGCGAGATATTAAAAAAAAGGTAGAAACGAAATTTCGGCGACCGAAGAAAAATTTTTGGCCAAAAATTCGACTTTGTATTAGGAGAACATGATATGACAGGAGGTCGACCTCCTACAAATTTTTAATTTTTGCTATATCTTTTAAACTATTGGTTTTTCGCTATAAATGGGTTAATACTTTTTTATAGGAAATTTTATGCTCTATCGATTAGTACGTTAAAAAATACATGATATATTTAAAATTTTTTATATAAATATATTCAAATATTTGTAGAATACTTACCTTTACTTACTTTTATATACTTACCTTATTTTAAAGATAATTTTTGAACAAAATAATGTTTTTTTAAACATTTTTTTAAATATTTTTTAAACATTTTACTTAAATCTAGTTATAGAATTTAATATACTTACCTGTTTTATACTTACCTGTTTTTTACTTCAGTATAGAGTGAGTTCTTCAATATAGAGTAAAAAATTTTTGTCAAAAATTCGATTTTTTAACAGGGGAATATAAATTGATTGGAGATCGATTGAGATTTTCGGCAATTCTTGGATATGACGTGAAAGAATAGGATTATTTTAGGAATTTTGGAATTGGGAAAATAAATAAGAACTACGGTTTCTTACAAAAATTGTTGTCTTTATTTGTATTTTATATTTTTTACATTTTTACATATTATTTACATATTATTACATTATATCATTTACATTTACATTTATTTACAAAAATACACATTTTTTTTTACAAAAATTTTCGATAGCTTTAAAAAATTCTTCGCAAAATACTTCTTTCTGCTTGACTTAATATACTTCTTCCATTTTGAAGATGATTCTTCTGCAAAACAAATTTTTTAAATATTTTAATTATAGATCTATTATTAAATCTAATTATAGAATATTATATGCTTAACTATTTTATTCTTACCTTTTATATATTTATTTTTTAACCCTTTGCGCTCCAACAGTGATTCTCAGTAATCACTCGGTTAATGGTGTAACTTCAGCGCTGACTCTCCTGCACGGAACGTACCGAACGCATCAAACGCACCGAACGCACTGAATGCCTGAGTTGAGTCGTCTGGAGTTGCTAGTTCAACCGAGCGAAGCAAGTCCAAATACAAAGTGTTAAAGATGATTTTTTAATATCAAAAGCTGAAGAACTGAGAATTAACGGTTGTCGCCATCTGTTGAGTATAAAAATTTCTTTTTAGAAATACTTAAAAGATATTGCTAATCTTCAATTCTTAGTCTTTCCGTATTTTATATTTAGAAAGATCTTGTTTTTAGATTTAAAGAAATGGAACTGATTCTCAATTTTATCTCTCTCTTTTACTTTTCTTGTTTTTTGTTTATTCTAATTATCAATGAAAATACATTAAAATGATGTTAAAATGTATCTGAAACATGAAATAAAATAATATATTGAATGTTGAATCTATTTTATATCTTATCTGTGGTTTAAGTATTTTTCAAAAAATATAAGAAATAAAGAGATAACATATAAGATATACATACATATGTATGCGACATGAAAATATAAAATAATACATACAGAATAAAAATATGAATATACATGGGAAATATATTTATAATTTGATTTTATTTTGTTTCTCTAAATTACAAAAAATGTCCCTAGATAGAAAATGTACTAAATACTTATACTAAGTATGAACTCGACTCTCTATGAATGAAAGATTACTGATTTAATATAGAAACAGCTGATTCGAATATGTGTGTCAAAATATTCCAAAAAACTATGTGTATTATTTATTTTTCATATATCTGAATTTGAATGACTTAAAAATTGTAAAATAATCAATATTAAACAAAAATATGTGTTACCGATATGGAAATTTCCAAGGAAATGAAGTCTTCTGGCGAGTTGTATTGTATTACATACATTTTAAACTTTGTTCTTGTATTAGATCATGCCACCTGTAAATTGTTATAAAATTTCTATTAGCAATTAACAATGGCAGATACTGAGAAAATGTTTGTTTGCTCTTCGTTTGGATGCAATATGGTAATAAATGAATTTATTTTTTTTAAAACTGAATTTTTTTTTTAATTTTTTCTTTTAATATTTATTATTCATTAACATGAGATCCTAATTTTTGATATATATATAATCTAAATAATTTTTTTATATATTGTGATAGAGTTTTACAGATGAGGATCAGTTATTGGTTCACAAGAAAAAACATGATATGATATTAAATCTTGGAAACAGTTCTAAGAATAGTGGTTTTGTTGGTAAAGATTAATTTTAATTGAAATAATTTTAACAATTTAATTATATCACAAAACAAAGATAAAGAAATAAATAATATTTATGTATATTATATATAGCAGACCAAACACCTACGCCAACACGTTTCATCAGAAATTGTGAAGAAGTTGGATTATTTCAAGATTTACAAAATGTAAATCCTTTTGAAGAAACTTTTAGAAGAGCAGTGGAGTCAGGAAATACTGGTACTCTTACGGTACCAGAGGTAAATAATAAAATAATTAAAATATATATAAATATCTATTTAATATTGATTTATAATCTAAGTATTTTTTTTTTTTTTTAGGCTGGACTTACAGATGATACTTTACATACACCTCATATATTTCCCCATATTGCAGATGTATTGTCTAGTAACAATCAAATGTTATCTGAAAACTCTGTACCAGAATGTAGCAGCATTTCAATTGAAAAAAATACAGAAGGAAAAACCATTGATAATGAAGTTTGTACTCCTGTGAAACTTACCGAAACAGAAGAGCAAAATTTGTTAAAAGAAAAATTTGAATCAAGCGTTGAACGAAACGTAACATTAACAGAGAATATTATCGATCAAGTTACGCATACACCAATAATACCGAAAGTTTTACAAGAACAATCCAATTCGCAATTGTAAGCAAAAAGTATAGAATTATTTGTTCATTATCTTTTAATTAAAAATTAAGTAAAGGAAAATAAAGAATTAAAATTAAATTCTTATAAAGGTCGTTTAATGGTGAGGAAGTTCAGCTGTTGCTAAAAACTGCCGATGGAAAATTAATGCAATTATCGGCGATTCCACTTTGTGATTCTGTTGACACGACAAACGTACAATCTTTGAAACAACAAACAGTTGTTATAAAAACAGAACCTCTTCTGCAATGTAATACAAGATTACAGTCCAAAAAACCTGCTATTTCTACATTGTCTCTAGCAAAAATGGTATTTCGTTATATGATTTAGGATAAATAAAATTTTTTAATTTTAAAGATTAATGTTTCTTGTATAATTATATAGAAATTAAAACAAACTTTAACAAAAACTACCGGTTTGCAAAATCAAAAACCCAATGGTAATCTTCGGAAAGATGAATTAAATAATGCGAAAAGAGAAAATAGAAGTAAAACGATAGAGGATCAATTGAAAAAAAAAGAAATTCTTGAACGTAATCGTGCTAGCTCCATGAGAGCAAGAGCAAAAAGGAAAGCGTGGATACAACAACTTGAAAGAACAGTCACTAATGTAAACGAGACGAACGTAGCACTCCAGATGGAAATAAAGGTTTTACGAACGGAGGTTGCTAAATTAAAAACGCTTCTATTGGCTCATAAAGATTGTCCAGTTACAAAAGCAATGCAAAAAGGTAATTTGAATAATATAAAAATAATTGCTCAGATTTTATTCTCCATTTATATACATTTTTACAGGAAATGGTATAATACTCGGCCCAAAAATAATATCTGTAAATTCAGACGCTATAACTAGTCCAATTCCGGTGACATCAACAATGAAAAGATCTACTTTTTCTTCCACGGAAGTGCCTATTATGCCAAAAAAAAAATTATCTTTGGCACCATCAAAAAATCCTATAATTTTTCCAAAAGTAGATTGCAATACAAATCTATCGATTCCTAATGCCACATTAATTAAAACTGTACCTACTCTGAAAATTATGAGTGTCAGTCAACTCTTAACAGAGAAGGAAGAAACAAAGCCAATTTTTATCATGCAAAATCCAATAAAAAAAATAGAAAATTCCACTAGACAAATAATTCAAATAAATCCTAATTACGAGATTGATCAAAGCGCATCAAAGAATAACGAAACGTGAATGTGATAAAAGACAAACATTTGTGCGATAGTTGTTAAATAATTATAATTTCATTGATATTTTGATAAGAAAATGACATAGAATTAGAAATATAAGTTGATATGTGTATAATGTAGATATTAAAATGTTGCGCGTTGAAATTGAATTAAGTAAATTTTGCGACGTTGAATGGTATTGAATTTTTGAATTGTTTTTATAAGTTAAAATTTTGCTTGAATTAGAAATGACAATCAGTGCGAGAAAGATCAAAAGGAGAAGGGAAGAATGTGCAGAGAATTTTGGCTATACTTTAATAATTGAAAAATAATATATGGAGAATTTTCTATTTTCATATGTGAATGATACTCCATATCCATGTATATAAATCTATCAAAGGAATCTTGTATTTTTTATTTATTATAATAAATCCAATATTTTCTTGCAATGCGTTCACATTCTTTATTTTATTTAAATCTTGTCATTTTATAAAGGTAGCAACATGTATTTATGATTATATATTCTTCTTTCCTTTTTATTATATAAATACAAATTATATTATAAATATAAATATATTACAAATTTATTATATTAATATAAAATTATACAATCATATAAATTATAAAATTATAAAGCCTTCTTATACATGAAATCGTACAATTTTTCCTCCATATCGGATGTTAGAAGTCTCACGATGATTCTGTGACCCTCGGGCCCTTATCAGTTCTCCGTCCAGTCGTCTAACAATTCTACACCGGACAGGAGAATGATAAGGGGCTTTGGGCACGAAACGCCTCGAAACCCGAGGCTACCTAAAAACTTCTTTTACTCGATAATATCCATCAGTCCCATCTGTACACGATTCCTGTAGATTTTGAAAAAAAGATACTATTTTGCTTTTTCTTTCGAAGAGTATTGACATCCTTCCTTCTGTTACATCGATCGTACGTTTCCCTTTTTCTTCGTTATCATCTTCTTTTTCCCCTCGAGTGAATAAGTGATATTGATAGAAAGAAATAATTGATCATCTTTTTCCATCCTGAATGGTATCCATTTTATCGCGTAATTTTATCTAATCGCTGGAAAAATTTATGTTTATCCTCCGATTACATAAAATGTGCCGAGTTAGCTCGCGACCGATCTCATATTTTGTGAGCTAGTTTACGTGTCTCTCTTATGGTAGGATATTACAATGGTCAAAGAAAGATAGCGAAACCACGCTGAAAAAGGCCTGTTACTTTTTCGACAAATAAGATTTCCGTCCCTTGAGTCACCACCAGTGAGTCACACGCCCAGAACACAACGAGCCAAGTGAGATGTAACTGAATTATCGGTTACTAGGTAAATACCAACGGTTTTCCTACATCGATAAGTCGACTTTCGACAGAAGAGAGGAAAACATTCTTTTCTTACTTCAACTTATCATTCACGAGAAAAAAGAATCCCCCTGAAGAATTTCATTCTGGATATGAGATACAGAAACATAAATCGAGAGAGATACCAAGAGATATAATTATAAACCAAAAGAAAAGAGGATCGATATTGTTGTATTGGAAGAAAGGAAGAGAGGAAGACTCGAATTGAATCATTGCCATATTTATATAATTTTTCAAGAAAACGAATGTGAATTATATATTATAAAATATAAGCAGCGTAAATAATTCGATCGTAAAATGGAGTGGCACTAATGTTTGTTTGGTGCAATGATTCAAATGAGTATCAAGCGTTACTCGTGATTCCAACGAGGCATATCATTCTTAGAACCCTTAATGCTTCCATGTTTCCCGCTTCCAAGTTGTTGGACGGAAATAGATTATGTCGCCCCTCGCGAATACCCGACTTTTACGGCCCTGAATCAAACTCTCGTATGGCTATTATACAACAAACGCAATCTTCTAACCTTGGTCCAGACAGAGCAAGTTTCTTTTCGATGTCCGCAGGAAATCATGGATTGTGATCGTACAACGCTTTTAATTCTCGATAGATACTAAAAATATAGTCTTGATCAATTTTAAACCCTCGACCAATTATCTTTTAAAACATTCCACTTTTTAATACAAATAATAAGCCTGACTTCTTTTTTTGTGTGTGTGCGTGAGAAAAACTAAACTAATAACTAAGTTTTTGAGACTATAAACTATTTTATAGGAAACGTTCATCTCGAACATGTGAAATTACATCCAAATACGACGATGAAGAGTTAAAAAATTAAAAAGTAAATCGTCTTCTTCTTCTAAATATGAAGAATAACGTTACTTGGGCATTTCCGGGAAATACCGGTGGTAAAGAGATTGTCCTTTATGGGGTTTCCAGCGATCAACGGCCCGTGACTTAATTAATATTGATCTCATTGACATCAATTTGTCGTAGTAGCAGTAAATTCAGAAATCAGTAGTCAGACGCGAACGTGACCCACTTATCTACTTCGCTAGATTTTCTTTCAAATTTTCTCCTTGATTTTTAACGACGTTATCTAAATGTAAAAAATAAATGTTTAAATCGTCACATCTCGTTTTACATTAATCCGTTGAAAAAGATACTTTACGTATGTCTTTTCTAAAACTGATTTTAAAAGATTAACATTATCGAAAATAAATATTTCTATTTCTGTATAAAATTATCTCTCAAAGTTCTTCAATAGTTCAAATAGGTAGTAGTAATCCACGTAATATACATGCGTTATTTTTCTTAGAAAAGTAAAAAATAATCACATATTTTCTCCTAAACTTCTTAACAAATCCTGCTTTAAAGAGGTTAATCTGAAATACAAGGTTCTGGTAGTCAAATACTACTTTCCTAGATAAGCACGCGTTATCTATTAATCCACGCAATATACGTATATATAGCTTCTAAAATTGCCTTGATATTTTAATCTCGTACAATCGCTTATACATATAAAAAAAATAATATATAACAATTCTCCACATTAAATCATTAAATAATTTTCCATCGATATTGTAAAATCGAATTGATAATGTAACATGGAAATAAAAATGTGTGTCTTTCTAAACAAAGTAACAACGATTCAAGATGTTACAGAATTCTTTCGTAAAGTTCCAGAAACACGTGTCAGACCACGTGTTTTCTAATTTGTAAATTTAACAAGAGAGAATTTATTTATTAAGTTTGAAGAGAAATTATTTTTGAAGATCATACATGATTAAATGCAGTAATACGATTGTTTATATTCTTACTTTCTTTTTCGCAACGAATCTCATAAAAATTCACGTAGTACCGACTTTTTCTTTGTTCTATGCCGCGGAATTCTTCCATTACCGAAAACAAAGTATCACGAAAATATGTTAGAAACGAAGAAAAGAAATTTTAAAATCGTCGTTAATTTTTCAACGAGATAATTAATTATTTCGAATATATTCGTGACGTAAATAAAAAAAATATAATAAACGACAATGAAACAGTGGACAGTAGAAAGAACATTATTATCCTTAACCAAGAAAAAAATAAATGCTACGGAACATTCTTTTCGAAAGAATTTAGTAACACAGTATACGTGTCAGATAATGAAATCATGTACTAACGAGATAATGATAATGGATGTGCGCGATTATACGAGGATATCGGCGAAATGAAATAAACAGCGTGCAGGGAGACAACCGCGTGATTTTACGCCCCTGGTTTGAGACAATATGTGGTCCGATAGCCTTGAGACATAAGTCTGCTTCCTTTTATTTTTACATCTGACCCGAGACAACGACATTCCTTCGCGGTAAAATCGGTTCTCTTTTCCCTCACGATCATGCTCCTCCAAGCCCACCACCGCGATACGCGAATGTCCGATAAACGCTCTACGAAAAAAACGGCTACCTCGTTCACTGGCTCACGCGCTACTGACACTACTACATCACTCGACAGATCCCATTTTCTCGATTCATCGCGAACGAACAGACAGCCACGCGATTACACACTCGGAGGACACCGAATAAGTTTCTAACCTCCTATCCCATGCAGACTGGTCTTTGACCGGTCACATGGCGCGAACCGGAGAGCGACCGATCGATCTGCGTCCAAAATACCCCGTACTCTGCTGCTCTCCCTCTAACTTCCCTTCCTCTCACTCTGTCTGTCGCTCGGCTGCTGGCTCGTGTCTTCCTCCCGTTTCTCCTCGCCGTCGAAAATCTCTCTACGCGTATTTCCTCCACGTTATCCACCGAAAATCTGGTTAAACGAAAATGCACACGCTCCTCGGCAAATAGCACGATGCGCGTAGTAGTATGTATCTAGTTCGAGAATAAGCCGCACCGCGAGGAAACACAAGCGGCGAGTATCTTTTTTCCTCCTATTCTGGCTGTAACGCGTGCAAGAGAGAGAGAACTCGAACGCAGCACAGAGAGAGCCAATCGTCGAGGACCCACGTAGTCGGATGCTGATGTAACGGAACCGGGGATTGGTCGCCGCGTACTCTCGTCGCAATGCTCGTGAATCATCGAAAGATATCGATACCAACGACGAGCACGCGTCACGAAATGTGTCTCGCGCACTACTGAGCCATTCTACGATCGGATTCGGACTTTTCGGGCCGGTCACTCTTCGCCAAACGCGAGAGGGGAAAGAAGCGAAGGCGGTTGCCTCGCTTTAGCTCCCGTTCCTCGTCTCTGTCAGGCACACGCGTGGCGCCATCTTTGAATTTCCCTCTCTTTCTCGCTTCTCCCCTTCTCTGTTGCGCTGCACAACCTCTCTTCTCCTCGCGCCCCGATCACGCTCATCTCTTTTGCGCGCGCTTCCACAGATGCTTCGGAAGGCACCCTGCACTCGAGCCATCTCTTGGATTTTGATTTTTTGATTTTCCCATGGAATCTTCTGAATTTTCATTGGAGGAAAGGAGACGCTCGCCGAGGCAAGAATTTCAGAGAGAAGTGGATTCTGCGGCGAATGGCACGTGCTTTGTGCGTCGTGTGGAGGAAAGAGGAATCCCATTGATTCTTCCTCGGCGTGAGAATCTAAAAGATTTACATCTATGAAATAAATTTCACGCGACGCGTATATGTTACGATTTTAGTTAAAGATATTTTTTTTTTTTTTTTTTTTTTTTTAGATAGAAAAGATTTTCGGGAGAAAGAAGAAGGATGAGGAATCGCGCCAAAGAGGCAAAAGAAAAAAATAAAAAAAGAATAAGCTTCTCATTCGAATTTACCGGCTATCGTTTCGCGTTGATACCGTGACTATCCCATTCGCGGTTTTAATTACGTATTTAGACCGAAACTTTTCCCTCTTTCCGATGATGTCCTTTCGAGCTAATTAAAAACCGCCTCGAGTGTCTCTCTTAATTCTGATGGAAGCTCGCCAGAAGTTTGCTTTTCATCTTGGAGATCGCGTTCCTGGCAATAAAGGGGTTACTACGACTACTTAAGCGCACAATTGATGGTAAAAATCGCAGCCAAATATCCGAATACGGATGCAAATACAGCCGCCAGGCGCAAGAGACGGAAAGAGGTGGAGAGATAAGGGGGACAGAGATAGGGGTTTGACTTTTTTTTCCTCTTCTTCTTCTCCTTTTTTTTTTTTTTTTTTTAAATGACCCAGTGAAACGGATTCAAGGATCTTGGACAAATTAGAAATCGTTGATGGTGGAGGGGGATGAAAAAAAAAAAAGAAAAAAAGAAAAAAAGGAGGCAAACCGAGTCCAAGTACTACAAGCTATAAGTACAGTGAAAAGCTAACCGAGAGGGTGGAAAACAGATACTAACACTGGCCCGTGGAACGAAGTGACTCGATATCGGGGAGTGTCTCGGCGTTAGCCCCGAATTAATTCGTTGGGGCGGCTGGGGGATTCTCCATTACCAGCGTGGAACGAGCAGCAGTAAAGTGTTCCGCCTTAAAAAGAATACCTTCACCTCCGTCTCGTCTCGTCTCGTCTCGTCCCGTCTCGTCTCGTCCCGAGGAATTGCTCCTTCCTATCCTCCTTTCTCTCCTCGAGCTCTCTCCCACCCCCTCCCACCTCCATCTTCATCCCTTGCTCCTCTTCCTCGTTCCACCGGCAGCAAAACGAATTGTCTGAAAAAAATTTGAAAGAATACCCTGCGCGCCTAAACGGGCATTAAACGAGTAGAACGGTAGTCCGTTTCCACGATATTCACGCGCCACTCGACGACGACAATTTGCGAGCTGTCGAAGGCTGGAGTGGGCGGGAGTATGGCCAAAAATATCCCGCGACGTTCAACTCGATCCCTCCTACAATTAATCGTTTCACGATTTACCAGCAGAGAGAGAGAGAGAGAGAGAGAGATTTAAATTACTTTTGTCGTGGGTTGTTCTTCGGCCAAGCTTCCGACCTCGCTGTGCATTACATTCGACTCACGCGATAAAGCGCAGAAGCCCCAATGAAACTGGACCAAGTGAAAAGGAAATAAGATTCAATTAAACGAGACAGTTAATTGGACAATCTTCTTCCCCTATTTACGGGGGAAACCTTGCGGGCTCGAGGTTGGCTCTTTCGACATTTGCAACGGTTAATACACTGGTAATTACAACTGTCGCAATTACCACGTAGTCTCACCATCGGTTGCCTCCTATTTGGAAAATCCACAGATTCGTCCAAGGCTTCCTTGAATGATCGATCCATCCCGAGTGTAGTCCCGAGTTAATACCATAATGGAGGAGAGAGAGGAGGTTCGCTAGGAAGTTTCTGCTTCTTCTGAAAAATAGCCGATTACTCTTGAAATATTTTTTTCCCTTCCCCCCCCGATCATATTGATCATCAGCTGCCCATTTCCCGATCGTTCCTTTTATGGCGGTGCGAGTGGCATACGATTCGGACCAAGGACCCAGTATTCGAGAAGGAAATAACGTTGTCCATGGGCACACGTGTCGAGCAAAGGCCGATCTCCAAGTGCCTAGACCACTACCTCGTCTACCTCGTTGCGGCCACTGCGAACCATAGCTGGCCTGACGTTCCATAAGTGTCGGACTAATTATATTCCATGGCCGGTGACCTTCGCTCGTGCCAGCTGTTTTCTAGATCTGTAAACGCACGAGAAAAACGACACTGGTTAATACCTTGTGTGTCGGATTTTGTTCGCGTGAAAATTTATTGGTTTCTTTTTTCTCTTTTTTTTTTTGAAATTTGAACGACAAAGAAGAGGGAAAAAAGAAGGGAAGACAAAAAAAAATTGAAAAAGAAAGACAAGACAATCGATCGAGAGGAGCAGAATAATATTCAACGATAAATAATAAGCACTCTTTTTTGAACGTTTTAAAAGAATGGAATAATACAGTACGCGAATCGAAAGCACGTACGATTCAGATCAGACACGAGGAGTCTGTTGTCGTTGCGTTTCGAGGTTGCCTTTCCGAGATAATACTTGGAAACGATTTGAAACCGCGCGATGACTGATGCGATTGAAAATTTGCAAGAGTGAATATGCGGTGAATATTCGCGTCGCAGGGGACAGAGAAGAATAGTGGCGAAAAAGGGAAGAGGAGGGAGAAGAGGAGGCCGCATTGAAACATTGTGGACGAGATAAGGCCGGAATTTTCAGCGCGGATAATGTAAAAAACTCGGGCTACTCGGTGTTCTCGTTGTAATAATCACGAATGGAGAAGAGAAAGCTTTTAATCTTCCGCGTATAGGTTTCGAAAGACGGAAAAGGAAAAAAAAAAAGTGAAAAAGAGAAAGAGATCTATGACCGGCGAGAGATTGGTGTGAAGGGAGCAACGGGAGGGATTGGAAAACGAGAAAAAAGGAGGAAAGAAAGAAAGAAAGAAAGGGGGGGGGGGGGAAAAAGAAGAACGGAGAACAAACAATCGTTAACCGTATTTACATAATGTTTCAACGGATCGTGAATATCGCGCGGCAGTATGACCGTGTTGCACCCTGCTCATTTTAATTAACCTATTCTGCTTTTCAGCCACCAGCTGGAAATGTAATTATTTAACTTTCGGCGCATCTTCCATTCGCTTTCCCCCGCTGAATAATTAAACCAACTTTTTTTCTCGACGCGCGTTTAGCGTACGCGCCGCGCTCTGTTTGCACCCTAGATTTCCACTCTTTTCCCCCTCGTTTTCACCCGACGAAATTCGCCAAAACCGATGGGAAACCGAGCCGTGAAACGTGCGCCAATTATCCGATAATTATTCCACGTTGATCCGCGATAAATAGGCTTTGATCTATGCATCTCTCGTCGAGACGAAATACAAATCAAGATGTAACTCGAGAATCTCCGAGGAGAATCGAGTTTCCAACTTTCAGACAGGAATTTCTTTTCGAGCAGGGGGCAACCGAGATAAGAAATTGAAGGAATGCGTCGTTAAATCAAAGGAAAAAGAAGAAGAAGAAAAAAAGTTAAAATATCTCCAAAAAGGGATTTATCTTCAGGGTGTGTTTTCGAGAGTTGGACAAAAACAGGAAGGTCAAGGTTAAACTCGAACACCATATGCACATATTATGGGTACAATTTCACCCTGCCGCGTGTCTCTTTCTCACTTTGTCCGCTTTGTCTCCCCCCTCCCTATTCTCTTCTCCTCTCTTTCCCCATTCTTACTCGTTTCCGCCTGTCATCCCTTCCCTTTTTTCTTCCTTTTACTTTTTTTATTTTTTTTTTCTCCCCCTCTCATCCTCTCATTCGTTTCGACAACATCTCTTTCTCGAACGAGACGAAAGAAGGATGGAATCTATCGAAGCAGATATATATGTGGTTCGTATATATCCCTTGTTCAACCGGACCAGCTTCTTTTATTCGTCGTTTTCTATTTACGGTGTACGCTATGGTCAATCTCCGGGGACGTTGGAATGACAAGGCTACTTGGCCGGTATCCCCGTAGTATACCCCGTGTAATCTTTTTTTATTCAACCCTCGTGCTAGTTTCGAGGATGGATGGGAAAGAGGAATGACTGTAAAATGGCGAAGCAACTTCGGGAGAGAAAATTAATTTCACGTGCATCGAAAAAAAGAAAAATACGACTTCCTCTTTATCTTTAACGAAATTGTTACCGATCGATCGGTAAATTTTGAACAAGATTTGGAACTCCGCTTTTGCGAATGGAGAGGAAAATTTGCGGATGGAGAATGACGACGACGACGACGAATTCGATCACCTCTCTAAACTTTCTGAATTTCCAAGATCAACAGATTCCCAAGGGGCGAGCAAATTTTCCTGCTAATGACGGCGAAGATTCGGTCCCGCGATACACCCACGCACTGATTACGCCACGAGAACCGGAGGAGAATAATCTCGATTTCCCAGGTCACTGTTCCTTAATGAAGGCGATCTCCCGGTGTAAAAATTCGGTTAAGAAGAAAGAAAATGCGAGTCTGTGCCCTCCCGAGGGCACAGAGCCGATAATAGATGATAAGAAAAAGCGAAGAATTCGGAACAGTTTCTATCGGATGCGTCTATAATCGGCCGCGGTTACGGATGAATTTCGGCGGGTTATTCGCAGAAATAATATATTTAACCCGAGGATAATTTTATGGGAGTGTTGGAGGATAATTTTATAGAGGCATCCAATCCGAACACGGGTCGTCACAGGTGTTATTTTTGAACGAGCTTCTCTTAATTCTCACCGCATACCCCACGGTGTTCATTACCGTGGCCCGCATTACGCCGTATTTTCAATTGTTCCGAGCGTGCAACCTAATCGACAAGCATAAATCTTGCATCTCGGTTATGCGAACCCCTTTCCCTCCCTCCCCCTGCTAATCGATACGTCCGATCTATCTTGCTTCGAGACTAACTAACTTATTTACGATATAACGTACGAGAGTGCACGAGAGATTCCTTTTAACAGTTACATATATATATACGTATGGGGGAATTAATTCGAATTAATATTCAGAAGAGAAGAGAGACGATCGAAGGGAATAAGGGAGGAGAACAAGGCAAGAAATATTTTTTCCTTTTTTTTTTTTTTTCTCCAGAAGAACGTGCAACACGCCCTTTTCAAAGGCATCCACTCCAACTAGCCACGCCACCTTCGACATCGATAAATTGAAATTATTGGCGCGGCTCGCCGCACATTACTGGCTCGTTAGCAAGATATCGCGTTTGCGAGTCGGTCCACCCACTTTCCGCCTCGTTCTCACGACTTTTTCCCCCCTTTTTTTCTTTTTCCATTTCCAAGAGGCTCTCCGACTACGGCTCTCCGTTTTTTTCAACCATTGCACCACTGTCGGAAACGGGGAAAAGAGAAAGAGAGAGAGAGAGAGAAAAGGGAATCAGCGGATCGGGAAATTATGATTCATTAAGAGCTAGATTCGGGACACGTTCGATGGTGTGTAATTTGCGATAGGGGCGCATTTTCGTTGAAACGAGAAAGCGAGAGAGAGAGAGAGAGAGACACTCATCGGTTAATTATTTGGTGGACTTTGAAATTCCTATTGAGGGATCGAGGAGAACGAGGTAAAGGCCTCCCTTTCTCGTGATTAATTTAGAGGCTATATCCGAGGATCGAAAGATCGAAGATCGATGTTAAAACAGAATATACGATAAATATATATATATATATATATATATATATATATATATATATGTAAGAAATTTTTTAAACGAGCGTTGAATGAAAACGCATTACTCCTCGTTATCGCTTGCTTTGCCGCTATCTCGATCGAACTTATCAAACCGCGGAAACGTGGCATTGTATTTATCACCTAGCTAACAGTTAGATAACTGGGGGAAAAAAAAAGGAGGAAAAAAAAAAAGAAGAAAAAAAAAAAAATTCGGATCCATTATACATTGTTTCACGGTCTTCAAAATCGAACTTGTTAACTTCCCTTCCTCCTCCCCCTCTCTCCCCCCTCCTTCTACCGATGATTTATTATCGCGAGGTATTAATTGTCCATTTATTTGACAAACGTGTTTGATGACTTTGATTGGAGCAAGAGGACATGCAATTGGTACCAAATTTGAACGATTCGTTCGTTTCGTACTCGACGAGTAAATGTTGATTAATATGTCGATCGATGCTTCTTTCCAATTAAATGTAACATCCATTATAACGAGTTGACAATTTCCTCCGTGTCGTCGATTATTTTCGACAGGTTGATAGGATATTTCGCTGTTTATCGGCAATGATCGCGTTACACGATGATTCGTTAATCATTTCGTTTATCCGTTCTTTTTTTCTTTCTTTTTTTTTTTTTTTTTGCATAATCAACGCCCCCGAATAATCGTGTTTTTATTAACCGATCAGCTTCAGTAAAAAATTTCGTCGGGAAACGAAATGAGGGGGGGAGGTGGATCCAGTAAAGGAAATCCAATACAGAAAATCTCTATAACTCTATTCGGATTGAATTTGAGAAATGTTATCTCTCGCTCTCTCTCTCTCTCTCTGTCTCTGTTCCCTAGAAAAAGACACGCGTTCTCAAAGGTTTGTTTCATTGCAACGGGTGGCGGGCAAGTCCCAGCGGGTATGTGCACAAAATGCAGACTCGTTCCATTTACGTATTCTCAAAGACTGGGCGAGCTTTTACACAGTTCACCTTGAGCCTCCGCTCGAGAAACATTCGAATTTAATTTCACCAGTTTTTTTTTTTTTTAACTATTTTCTCATCTTGAGAAATTTAAATTATATATTTGTTTCTTTTTTTTTTTTATTTCCCTCTCCCCTCCCTTCGGCGCCAAGATCTGAATATTCATCAGAAAGAAAAGAAAAAAGAAGAGAAATGAAAAAAAAAATTTCAATTCGAGCGTAAAAATTTAAAAGCTATCTCGTCAAATCAAATTTCCAAATGCCGACATAACGGTAGACGGCCCGATCGATCGTATGTATTTTCGTCCGTCTCAATTTGTCCCATGAATCGAACGTGTTTCGTCAGAAAGGAGTGCGGACCTGCGAGCTGTGGAATGGCGGATAAATCGATTTCTTCCGGAGCTGGTAGCCCGTGTTGTCGTGTCTCCGCCAGCGGACCGTGTGCCATCCATTCCCGCTCTGTTTTTTCTCTCTCTCCCTCCCCTCTCTCTCTCTCTCTCTCTCTTACATTCTCGTCGAGACGAAATAACGCTCGAGGCGGCTCTTCTTCGGTCGTCGAAACAACGTGCACGAGGTAAAACACTCGTTGTCGCGACACCGTGCCTGATAATTAGCATAATTCTCGAGGAAATACGAAAATTCGCCGAGACACATGCCGAGGTCTCGTCTAGGCGGCCGTGTCTCGTCCGTGAACGTTTCGTTCGCGTGCACAACTCGCGAGAGCGAAGAATCGTTGCCGCGGCAGGTTTGTACGCAGTCAGCGGCACCATCAGCACCACCGGCAACAGCAGCACCACTACCACCACCACCACTACCAACCACCACCATCACCGCCAGCACCACCACCACCACCACCACTACCAACCACCACCACCGGCTTCAAGGCCCTTCAAAGTTCATCTGCCGACTCGAAAACTCCGCTTCTCGACACAGCTAGATGAAATTTCTCTCCTTGCTTTCTCCCTTTTCGAGAATCCTTTTCGAGACGGTTACAGGGGAGCGGCATGCTGCTTCTCTCTTTTTCATCGCGAAGTATCGCCGCTTTTCATAATTAAGTATAACCTCGTTGCTCGCCCCTATAATCAAAGGATTCCTCCATTCTCGATCCTTCCAAGTCTAGTGTCTCGTTTTCGTAAGGATCGATTCCTAAGAATGACGAATCCCTGTGACGAATGGAAGGAAGGGGAAATCGAGTCGAGAGAGAATTTTTAAAAAAACTGTAAACTCTCATCTTTCGTCCCTTCGAGATTATCGAGAGAGAAAAGAACGACACCCTCTCTCCGCTTGTGAAGAAAATGGAGAGAGAGAGAGGAACGCGAGAGGGAAAAAGTTTCGCCACTGAACGGGTTGATTGTCGCGGAAGGAAAAAAGAAAAAAATCGGAATAAAACCCGGATCCGGAATGTTCGCGCTTCCCGCAAAAAGAAGAAAAAGAAAAAAAAAAGAAAGAAAGTCCGGTGATCACGTTTGTTCCACGAATCTCCATTTTCGCCTGCAAGGAGCAGGGAAAGCCAAGAATGAATCCATCCATCCCTCCTCCTTTGCCCCGTTGAGCCTGTTAAATCCAGGCCAACGTTCCCCTTTTATTCAAAAGAGCCAACGAGGAACGGCTTTTTCGTTGAACACCCGGTAAACTTGGCCGCTCGACGAAGAAAGAAGATTCGACGGGAAGCCGTTTCGACGACAGGGTCAAAGGTGACGGGGGTCTCCGAGGGCACGAAATGCTAATGTGCCGACCATTGCATTCGAATTATCGTTGTTATACGGTTGAACGGTGTCGTATGAAAACGTTTCATTTTTTTTTTCTTCTTCTTCCTAACGAAACTCCACGCGATTTTTATCGCGGAAGAGGAAAGAAGAGGGGGGCGAAAAGAAAAAAGAAAAGGGAAAGAGAATAGTTCGGGGAACTGTTCTCAGCGAGATAATCGGGAGAGGGTTTATATCGATATATTGATTAAAATCAAATTTATCGGGATAGGAAAATGCGAATGGGCAAAATCGTTTCGAATTTGATTGGCAATAAAATGTTCAATTTAATTAGCATGCCGAGGGGAGGGGAGAAGAGGGGAGGTGAGGGACGGTAAATATCGATGAAAATTGAAAATCAAATCTTCTATCCGGCAAATTATATTTTCCAGAATATTATTTGCCCGGGGAGAGGGATTCGTTAACGAAAAATAAAATAATAAAAAGCGGTACGGAAGTAAGAAGTAGAATCTAAAACTAAAAAAAATCGAAACATTGCAACATGTTGCAACGTTCAACATGTTAGCTAATCTTGCGAGACGCGTTTCGTACTCTCTTCGAAATTAATGAAAAAAACTTTCGCGACTCCTTTATGTTCGAAACGAAAGAAGAGCCTTTTCCTCTTCTCTTTCTTTCTTTTTCTTTTTTTTTTTATTCAAACTTTCTTCGCGGCTTTGCGCGTTCTTGCGCACGCCTGACCTGGTCCACGATGGGCTCGGGATTTCGTCGTTAATTTCGACACAAGAACGAGTATCGCGAGTATCCATTATGAAGTTTCGCTCGGTATTAACGATTTTTCTTTTCTATCTTTCTTTCTTTTCTTTTTTTTTCTTCTTTTCCAGAAGCAACTTCTAAAATACAACGCGTGGCGCGATCCCTTCGTAATCGATACGGGAACCGATATCTTTATCGCTCCCGTTATCGATATCGAAACTGGATTAACAACAATGTTCGACAGCGTGTTGTTTCCAGGCCGACCATTTTCTCGCCTCACGTCGTCACCACGTCGACAAGTCGACACTCTCTCGATTGGTTGATTTCGTTTGTTCATATTCATATTTTTTTCTTTTTCCCCCATCAACGTAAGCGGACGTAAGTGAAATGCTAATTCGAGATCTGAAATTATAATTTTCCCCGATTTTAATACACACACACGTGTGTCTATATAGACGCATAATAAGCTTTCGCGTTTTATCATCGTTATTCCATCCTTCGAGAACGCATCATTGTTCATTGACCCCTTGACGCCTCGACGTCACGAGTTGGGAAAAATTTTTCTACGATCGAAAAATTCGGGGGAATTCTCACCAAGGAAAACTTGGAGATCTCTCTGGAGATCGAGCGTTCTATCCTATCTCGGCCATATCTCTCGATTCCGTTCTCTCCGAAGCAAATCGTCCCGTGCTCCATTCGCGGAACCATCATTCACTCGCCTCGAAACTTTGTGTTTACCCGCCTCGATCGATCGTTGCCTCGATATTTATTACGCAAGCTGTTTATACCGATCCCGCTCTAGCCGCGTTACGTGATTCGTATTATTATTCGCCCCTCTTCCATGAAGAAAATAGTAAATAGGGATTGATGCGCGGTTTTTCGAAATCGTTTGGTAAATATACCGTTTAATATCGTTGTTGTTATGCAACGTAACGACAGCGGGAAGAGAATGAAAGAGGAAAAAAATTGAGAAGAAAAAGAGAAAAGGGGAATAAGAGGAAAAGGAAAATCGGAGAAGCCAATCCTTTCTTAACAATCCCGTCCAAGATTATTAAAGTTTCTCGACGATTTTTCGTTTCGGGAAATGTAACCGCGCTTTCGAAAAGCATTTCCGAATTTTCCTCTTCTTTTCCTTCCCCCCCCCTTTTTTTTCTATCGATATTAAAAAAGCTGTTGCGGCCCAGCGGCAAGAATTCACCATTTTTCCCCGAGCGAACTTGGCTCGCACGCCGGACGATTATTATGTTTCCCAAGTAAACAGTGATATTAGCTTGTCGGCGCATGCAAATATTGCTTTCCACGGAAGAAATGAGATTTTACGCGGAACTTTTTTAAAAGCCCCGAAATTACGACGGAAAATTGAAACGGCGCGGGGCGTGCAATTTATGCGTCACCTTCGCCCAACTTCTCTCCGCCATCGAAAAAAAGCGAAGGAATGGAGGGGGAGAGGAGGGGAGCTCCGACGCGATCGAACTTTTTTCAACGAAGCGAGAAAAAAAAGAGCCAAAACCGATCCAGAGCCGACCCCCTCTCCTCTCCTCTCCTCTCTCTCTGGACAAGATGATAGCAAAGATCTTGTAACAAGTGGTTTCGAGGCGGGACAATGGAGCTAATTGTTCGCATCGCGAACTGCAAGCCGCGAGTTTTTTCCTTTCGACGACGAAAGGAAAGCGAAAGAAACCATCGATGACGATAGCGATTTTTTTAAAATTCAAATTACTCCTCGAAACTTTACGGCTTTGTTCGTTATATCGTTCCTTTCCGTATCCGGTGCCCGGTTTACTTTCTGATAAATATTTATATCGAGTTTCGTAGGGGGGAGGGGAGGGAAGTGGAGGGGAGGGGAAGAGCACCACGGCAAACACATTTTTCCGTGGAATCGAAGTTATCGCGATGATGGCCGTTACGCAATCGGCCGACCATTACGTATGCAAATTCGTATCGGACCGGATATCGTTTTGTCTTTCTTGACCTTATCCTCCCCCTCCTCGGAAAATCGTTTACAATTTTGTAAATCGTTCGACGCTGATACAAAAAGTTGAATAAATAAAGGAGCACCTCTCGAACGAGGCACGTACGTCGACAGAGACGAAGAAATTCTCACGTTCGAGTAAAAGAGGGGCGCGTGAATAAGGCATCGGCGCGTTTAATGGGTTAATAGGATGATGACTTTTTCCATCTATTATCTGTTTCCACTCGATTAAGAATTCAGCCATCGATAGCTCGAGCACCGTTGCAAATCCGTTCCGTTTATTTTTCTCCTCCCTTTTTCCCTCGTAAAAAACGAGATCTCTCCTCCCCGGAAGAGCAGGAGGAGGATGGGGCGGCAATCGTTCGAAGAAATTTTTTTTCGACAAATCGTGGAGGGATACGACGCGGGAGGAGCAAGTTGGCGTTCACCTAGCAGAATTGCCAACCTTCTGGGAATGACGGTTTACGTAAGGCCGATTTAATTAAAATTGATGAAGCACGGTGGTAAGCAGCCACGGGGGGAGAAGTTTGTTACACCGAGATAGAAACACGGAGATTGGGGCAGAGGGGGGGTTCTTCGCTTCTGGTTCTTCGGTTCGTCGAGTCGCGGGTAATTCGCGTTGACGTTGCAGTTGACAGTCGGAGGTGTAACGGAGGGGGAGGAGGGAGGATAATCGTACCACCTGCTCGTTATCGGGGATAAATAATAATTCTTCCGCTTCTTCGTTCGGGCGGAAGGAAAAAACGGAGCCAGTTGGAAAAGAAGATTGGTGTTTGAGCGGCTATCTTTTTCTTTTTTTTTTTCATCTCTCGCGGTAATAGAGAGACCCTCCTCCTCGTCGCCGATAAAGGTTTTTGCTTTCTTGGCAGATTCGCCGAGGTGGGTCGGGCGGGTGACGGGTGTTAAGTAAACGGAAGCTGAAACGGCGGTTAATGGATTCGGGAACACTCCTCGCTTCATTCGGGTATGCAAAGCGGGAGCAAAGAGTAAACAGAGAGTAAGCATCGGGGGCAAGATAGCGGAAGAGACCCGATGAAAACGATGGGCCCCGACCTTAAACGATCAGACACACTTTGGTTAATCAGATTATCCGACCTTGTCTTCACCCTTTCCCCGTATTTTCCGCGATTTTTTCCCCTCCCCCTCCCCAAACGAGCTCCGCTAATTATCGAATCCGCTCGACTCGAACTCGAACGAGTTGGAGGAAACTTTTCGCGACTTGACCTTCGATAATTTGGCCGATATTCTTCTCCTCTTCTTCGATCTTTCGACCGGTCGGATGTTCAGAGAGTTAATAAAAGGAGAGACGAGAGGTTGGATCTCGATTTGTTCGAGGAAAGATTCTCTTCTCTCTCTTCTCCCAGCCGAGGACGTAGTACGCGTAGTACACGTAATTTTCTTCGAAAACGTGGGAGGGGTGGTGTGTTCGTTAAAGGTGTTCGTTAATCGATAAATTGCCGGCGTTTCCACGGCCCACGTAAAGAGTTTAATCTGATCGAAGGGTGTTCGAACGACGTCAGGGGTCGTCGAACGTGCGGACGACCGACGCCTTTCCGCGCACATACACTCATATACACATACGCGCGCACGCAACGCACACTTTCCACACTCCACCTTGCAAGGAGGACTGTGATAAATTATTCGGCGGTTATCAGAGTGCACCGATGCTCTATTTTCGAACGGCCGATGCCTATTTCCCGACCGAAGGGCTGGTTGCGACAATCTCCCTTTCCGTTTTCCCCATCGGAATCCGATAAGCAATCCGCCGCGGTTGACTAAGAGACTACGACTTCCCTCTACGACTTTTCGTTCGCGCGTTTATCGCATCGTGGCCTGCTAATAAAGCGTTTCTTAAAAAAGCGGTGGTAGTTAGACACCGTTGGCCCCGGCCGGGGAGGGCGGGGGATCGCGCAAAACGGAGCACGAGAGGAAAATCGATAGGGAGCGAGCGAGAGCATCGAGCGATCGAGCTCTCCGAGCTGCTTCTTCTCTGCAACCACGCACGTGTCTCGCCTCCCTCCCCTCTCCCTCCCAGTGGTTCTCCATTCGAGAGCGCGTCCATCGGTGGAGAGCAATCTCCAATCCTCCTGTGACCCAGACGGCGGAGAGACGGAGGAAGAGACAGGGGGAGGAAGAGACAGAGAGAGATGATGGAGGAGGGTGGAACGGTTTCGATCGGACAGTAGTCAGCTTCCGCTTTCGATTCACGCGGGACCCGATGAATACGGGATGCGTACGCGAGAGAGCACGAGGCAATCTCGATGCTAAGGTCAATGTTTTTGGGACGGTCGGAGTGTGTGTGGCAAGGGCGAAGCCGGCCATAGAACGAGAGAGAGAGAGAGAGAGAGAGAGAGAGGAGAGAGGGAAAATAAAGAGAGCGAGTTGGACGGAAAGGGAGGAAACGAGAGAGAGAGAGAGAGAGAGAGAGAGAGAGAGAGAGAGAGAGAGCGGTTGCTATGGCGACCGTGAAGGGAGAGGTTGGTTAAGGGGAGGCTGCGAGAGACGAGGAGAGACTGTACGGAGAGGGAAAGAGAGACTGGGAAAACTATTACTCTCCTCTCCGCCCGGCCGTCCTTCTCTGTCTCTCTCGGTTTCTTTCTCCCTTCGATGAGGCCTCGCCTCGTTTCGTCCTTCGTCAGTCATCGGACAGAGGGTTTGAAGCTGGAGTGATGTTAATTGCACCGCTACCGCCAGCAGGCAATATGTATTCGTGTTACAGAGCGATGCGCCGTAACTCGTAAACGGCAACGACGGTTTCGAGCAAGCTCGTTTCTCCTCTTTCGTTCCAAAGGGCGGAAAAGTAACGGCACCGCAGAGAGTAACAGCAAGGGAGAGAGAGAAAGAGAGAGACGCCAACTTTTGATAAAAGTGGGCTAACGTCGCGTGCTCCTAGGCCTCCCTATCCCTTTACCCTTCTCCTCCGTTATTCGGTTCGCGTCGATTTAGGCAACGCGATCTCGCGTTTTTGGATCGCACCACGTTTCTTTCGTCTCCATCGTGTTCCCCCCTTTCCCAAACGTGTCAGCCTTTTGATCGATAACGTCGTTCTTGACCGCAAACGCGTCGACGCCAACGTGTCTCGTTTGATCGTGTCGTCCAAGCTTCTTCTTCTTCTTCTACGCTCTTCTAGGATCGTGAGGATCGTGCAGATGGATAGTGCAGCAAGGGAGGGACGAATAAATCGGATAAATTTTTTCGGGGGGAAGGCGAGATTAACGCGAGATTAACGGAGACGCTGTATAAAGTGGCGTCGAGATGCATTGTTAATTTCGCGCCGAGCGTTTTAATTAACCCCGATTACGAGATGCTGTATTAACGCGAGAACACGGGAGAAAATAACGTGGTGGGACGAGACGTTTCTGACAGAAGTGGGTCTAACTTCACTCGGCATTAATAATATTACGCCGCCCTGCGGGGTGGAAAAAGTGATGGTCCCGCGGACGTGGAGGGGGTGGCGCGAGTTTTAACGCGCGGGCGCGTTTAAGGGAGTTTAATTGTGAAATTAAGGAAATCTGACAAATCTATCTTCCGGCCAAGAGGATCTGGAGAAGGGAAACAAATAAAATTTTCTATGAAGAAGAGGAAAAAGAATAATGTAAATTCGAAAAAAGGGAGCGAAAGGAAGAGAGAATCGAATCGAAAAATCTCGATCGAGTTTCGAGCAGAAGAGAATTAGCACCGATGCATCAGCCCAATCAAGACGAGCCATTGTTTCCGGATACTATCCGGTTTAAACAGCGACGAAACCGCTAATAAGTAAACACGCCCACGCAACGAACGAGAGCGGTCGGATGATTTTAATTCGACTCGAATAATTTCCGGTGTTTACGCGATTATCGCGCGCACCTCCTCCTCCTCCTCCTCCTTCGCCGTTCAATATCCTCGACTCTCGGTTCCTCGAGAATTTTCTGACATCCGTCCGCGGTGGCCGCTCGCCACGAAAGCTTGGGAGGGGAGGGGAGGGGCCACGCGATACAGGACGAGACAATTGCGCCCAATCTTTTCATTCGTTCCTAAATGGTGGTACGTACGGTGGAGTGCCGGTGTGAAAGGCGCGCAGAGATAGGCTAGACGAATCGAGCCACGACGGATGCCTCGTTAGAACGAGCCTCGAGTTGCTCGGCGTATAATAAAAATTGAATCGTAAACCTTCTTTTATCTATCCCTCGAATCTCGAATTACCTCGTTACGTAATAAATGTTGCATCGATGCCTATTATACGATCGTGCTCTTCCTCCTCCTCCTCCTCTTCTTCGTCGCGTTAGGTCCAAGTTAGAGCAACCCACGCCCCTGAGAGAAAACGCGCCACGCGCAGAGGAACGTATTCTTCTTCTAAGAATATTAACGCATCCGTTTCGTACCACGCGTACGTTGTTAGAACGCGCGCACACGCGTGCACGGATTTTTTCTCTCGGCGACGAGACGACACGAGATAGAAATCAGTTTCTCGCCGCCGGATCTCTCGCGATTTACAGGTCGAGTGACGCGAGCGAATGAAAAGCGAATTTTTCTTCTCTTCTTTTCATTCTTTCTTCTCTCTCTCTCTCTCGAACTTAGCATCGACGTGGAGCGTGCAATTTTCCCCTTTCGTCTGCCGATAAGTTTATCGGGAGAGAGATCTACATTAGAGGCGGGACAGGAATCGTCGAGGATCCGGCGTGCGCATTCTCGCACGCCGCCGGTTCTCCAACCTGGAATAAAGGGGAAAGAAACAAAAAGGGGGAGGAGGAAAAGCAGCTGGCCCTGTTCCTTTTGTAGATTACTCGTACGGTATCGGACACGTAGGAAATAAGATGTCGAGCGGCTGGCCTGACGTCACCGGTTCCTTCCCTCCTCCCCTCGAGATCTCTTCCATTTTCCTTCCTTTTACACCATCTCGCGAGAATCTCGCGAGTTATACGCGAGATACGTGACACAATCTTGCGCCATAAATTACGCGATTAAAGGAGGAAATTATTTTCGCTCGTCGAAGAAAGACTCGAGATCCTCAATCGATGGATCATGGAAACGATGAAAAAAAATAAAACGGGAAGGAGGGCTGATGATGGGCAAGATGTTTAGTAAGAGGCAAGGGAATCGGAAGGAACGTTGAGCGCCTCGTCGGGGAAGCGGCAATTCTTCCCGTGTTCGAAAAGCGTCGAAAACGCTGTCGATCGGATAAGCTATCGATCGGAAACATTGACGACCGTGTTCTCTAATCTCCGACTGCCGGCTGAGCAGAGGGGGATGGGACGATACCGGTATTCGATACGATAATCTAGACCGTTAAACGATTATCGATATCGCGGGGAGAGGGTGGAGGGGGAGGAAAGAGAGAAATGCTTTCCAAGATGAAAAGAGTATTGTACGAAGATGAGAGGGAAAAAAGAGAGAGAGAGAGAGAGAGAAAATGAGAAGACGGCGAAAAGAAACAGAGATGCAAAGAGGATGAGAACAAGTCGACCCCAACATGGCCGTCGAACGATAACGGCCCGCTGATAAGGGCCTACCCTCTCTTCGACGCTTTAATATCTCTCCCGCGCCTGCCTTTTTAATTATCTCTCCAGCGATAATGGGCGGCTCGAGCTTTCCACGGATAAATGTGAAGAGGAGAGGAGAAAGGGAGAAAGAGAGAGAGAGAGAGGAACGGAAAGAGGAATAGAGAACGGTTTCCACGATGTGGGAAGGAGAGGAGAGGAGAGGAGAGGAGAGAAGAGAAGAGTGTGTGCAAGGAAAAATTCTTCCGGGATACGATGCGTCTGATAACTATTGGCCTCGCCTCTTCCTTGCGCTTCCCTCTTTCATCCCTCTAGGACGAAGGATCAAAGTTGGAAAATTTTCAATTCGACGCGGGGGAAAGATGATTATTGGGAATGAAATTGTGCCTCGAGTTCTCTCGGGCGGGTCGAGTTTGCCGGAGGAAAAAGAAAGAAAGGAAAGAAAAGAAAGAAAGAAAGAAAAAAAAAGATAATCATCGAGGCTCGACGAGTTTCTCGAATTAATTATCTCGATCTCGACGACGTGTCTAGATGCGAAAATTGAAAGGCAATCAGGAGGAGGGGGGAAGGGAGTCGCGAAAATGACGAGGCATCCGTTCGAAACGAGTCTCTCGCTATCAGGTGATTGATTCACGATAAGGCGAGTATCGATACCGGTGCCGCAATTTTATCGCGCTTTATCGCGTGTATTTGGAAACCATTCGATATCCTCGACTCGAGGAGAAGAATAATCGTGGACGAGAATCTTGCTGCCCAGCAAAAGTTATCGTTACTTTTAATCATTTTAGCTCACGACGATAATCGAAACGTTTTTCGTTTCAACGATCAACAGTCTCGTAACTTTCTTTACGATTAATATCATGGCAATGTGTCCACGACACGACGGAGGCTGCTATAACAGATGGATCGAGATCACAAATCGTCACGGGGATGACGAGCAGCGGTGCAGTCTGTCCCAATAAATTTCGAAAACAATTTCGTTTGTGCGAAGCAGAGCGTGGGGAGAGGAGGAGGAGGAGGAGGAGGAGGAGGATGGACGAACGGGAGGGAGGGAAAGAGAGAGAGAAGGGATGGAAGGGAAAACAATTTCGTCCCGAAATTTCCATAAAGGCGAAACGAAGGAAATCCGCGCCTCCAGTCACCGTTAATTTTTCATCAGGCCTGCACTTAACTGCAGCTTAATTTCGCCTCTCTACGATGCGATCGCAATCGTGTCGCGTCGAATTTAAGCTAAAAGGGGAAAAACGAAAAGGGGTGGATGGAGGAACGTCCGTCTTCGGGCTTAAAAGGTGTCGGGGCGACTTTTCGCCAAAGATCCCCTCGATTTTCGAACCATTACTTTTTATTGGATCGTCCGAGATCGCCCTCCCCTCTCTTCCACGATCTTTGCCCTTCACCTATCAGCCAACGCTCATTCCTTCCGCACAACTCCTCTCTTCTTTTACGTTTCCTCGAAATTCTCGATGAAAATTCTCTTCACTGGTGACGCGTCGAGGGAGAAAACGATCGAGATGTTCGAGGCTCATGTTCGCGCAATCGATACGACTTGAATATGAAAATTTATCCGAGATTTTTGTCGAAAAGCGTTGCGTTGATGTGTGTATGGATAAAAAAAAGCGTTTCCTTTTCGAGTAATCAATGAGCGGAGGAAGCGTGAATGTTCTCGAGCGGCATCTAAATCATCATCACGGTTAATGGTCGAGAAACGCGTGTTAAAGTTTGCCCGAGCATTCGTAAATACGATCTGTCAGTAAGCCGGACAGCTGGTCGAATTTTTCTCGAGCGAAACGGAACGACACGGAGGTAGCACGGCTCCGGGCCTGGAATATTACCCCCGACAGAGAGGAGAGATACCGGCCGGCCGGGACGGTATGATCTGTCAATCAATCGCGGAGAAATCGCGAAAAAAAAAAAAAAAAAAAGTGAAAAGTGCATGTGACGCGACAGCCATGTTGCGATTTTTCCGCACGCTACGCTACGAGAGGCATTATTTCCAGCATCGGTTTTGTGCTTTCCGGCCATTGAACTGTTCCATCTACACACCCTCCCCTTCCCTCCTCGCTCGCCTCTCCCAATCCTATCCTCGTACTTCGCTATTTTTCTCCAATCTCTCCCGTCTCGATCTGTTCCCATCACCCTGTTTTCGAAAAAAAAAAAAGAAAAAAGAAAAAGAGTCGCGAACGCGATAAAACCCCAAGTTTCGAAAAGAATCGTTCGAGCGAGTAACTTTCTGCCGAGAGTTTACTATTTCGATCGCGCGATAGTAAAGTGAATTAAAAAAAAAAAAAAAAAAAAGGAAAAGGAAAAAAGAAAGCAAATCGATAGAGGAAACGACAGACATCGAGGGAAGATTCGAAAACGGGCGAGAACATAGGATCGTTATCCGATCTATCCATCAGGCATTATTATATTGTAATAGGGAAACCGAAGCGAGCGGTATCCTTGGTAAACCGCAGCCCACCAGTAATGAAACCACCGATAAAGACAAATCTTTCCTAGTTGGGGGGCGAGGGGGAGGCCGTCACGCGAAGGTCAACATCTACTCTTCAGGACAATTATCAAAAGGGAACGAGGGTCGACGTTGCGCGCACCTCCTTCCTCCCCCCCTCGACACCGTTCTTTTCAGAGAATCACGAAAGATAATCCACTTAATTGTTCTTCACCGTCCCTGTTCGCTGCCCTTTGCCTCCGACATTTCCTCCTCCTCTGCCTCCCCCTCCCTCCTTAATCGTCGAAAAGTGCGAGGAGAAAACAGAAAAGGAGTAAGGAAGGAAGGAAGGAAAGAAGAGGAGACGAGGTGAGAGGAGGAAGGGCTCGAGGCGAAAGAAAAGCAAGCTGGAGAAACAGTGGAACGAAGGCGGAAATGGGCCATTAGTTTCGTGACGAGTATTCAACGCGACGGATTCTCGTCGTCGGTTGGATGGAAATCCGACCGAATAGGTGAACATCGACCCCGGTCCACCCTCTTCTTTCCTCCCCCCTCCCCCGAGGAGAAACAGCTTCTCGCAAACGACGGCTGCACCGTTCACGATAGTATTTACGTTACTGGAGCGAGGCCAGGGATGGGGGTGGGTGGTTATGATAAATTTCCCGTGTACAAACTAATTTCAGAGAGCATAAACTACTCTCCTCCCCCCGTCACATCGAGACCACTCTTCGTCTTACAGAATACTCGTACATTTTCAAAAGGCTTTTGATTTCCACAGAGAATTAATTTCATATCCAAAAATTTTACAACAATTTTCCGAACGAGCGTGCGTCCAAGAACGTCCATCGTTTTTCTACGGGATAGAAATTAACGGGGAAGAGAAAAAGAGAGAAAAGAAGGACCGTTGGAATTCTTCTTCCCGTGTTCATATCCACTGTTTCTTTACACAGCGTCGTATTTTACACGGCCCCGTTGTCGCACACCGCTATCGTAACCGCGTCTGTCTCTTTGTGGCTTTTCCTCCATGCCCCTGCATCCGTTTCCGCTTGTTTCCCCGTCCGCGTCGCGTCACACAGGGGCCAGGGTAGAGACCTGGGTATCCGAAATGGGAAACCGTTTCCAGGCTGGTAAGGGGAGAACGATAGCCGACAGAGAGCAGGGGGAGGGGAGAAGGGAGAATCGTTTTAAGATGGCAACCTCGCCTCAATTGCGCGAATTAACCTCTAACGAGAAATCTCGACCTCGGTGGAAACTAGTGGAACAGCGTGGACCACGAGAACGGATTCTGACCAAGCTATTTTCTTAACTCTCACTTCGGAAAGACGAAGTTCGATCAATTTACGATCAATTTACCGATTCATTCGGAACGACTTTTCCGTTCGCGTCGTTGATTCGTTCCTCTTTACTTTAAAAAAAAAAAGAAAAGAAATCCACCAACACGTGGACTCGCGATTCCTTGAAACAATAAACGAGAAGTTATCGAGCACCAATTTCGATTATCGACGTTACGCGATATCTTTCTTTCCACGAAAACCGCCAGTCGCTTATCGTTGACAGCTTGCAGTTTACAGCGAAAAACAAGGGGATAGGTTAATGGCGCGCCATGCCACGTCGCGGAATCTAATCCAACCGATGACATAATAGCGCAAAAGTTGCACCGATAAAACAAGATGGAAATAAATCGTCCGCTCGCGATTAAAAACCAATGTATCCAACCAATTTATTATCCCCTTTTTACTTTTATACATCGCTTTTATATATACGCTTATCGTCTCACCTTACTCTGAAAGAGATCAAAGCCAGCAAGATTTCGACAATCGGAAACGTACGGTACTGCACAGAAACAGAGAGAGATAGGGAGAGAGTTCGGTGAACTCTCGAAAACTCGCGAATCAACGATTTCTTTTGGAATCACAAACAACATTTCGTGATCAACACTTTTCGTGGAACTGGAACTCGGAGAAGGAACTCGGATTCTCCTCGACCTCGACGAGGTTGATACCCGATTTCCCTGCACGATCGACCGACTGCGTACAATAATGTTTTACAACATCGCGGCCAGAGGCTCGGATCGCTCGGGTTAAACTGAGAGATAATTGTCCGCTATCAGCTGACCCTTGTCGTCCATCCAGTCCTTCCCCCTTCCCCTTTCCATCGTCTGCCGCGCCTCCACCACCTTTCTCTCGCTCCGTCGGTTTCGCATGCAACGAAGCTTGCCAAGTTAAATGCATGTTTGCCACTACAGCGGCCGACAAAAGGCATTTTGTCGCGAGACACACGAACGAGGCAGACAGAGAGAGAGAGAGAGCTAGGGAAAGACAAGTTGGTTGATAGTCAGGGACGAAACAGGTCTCTGCGCTAATCGCGACGCGTGCAACTAGCCAGATACGTGTACTAATATCGCGTTAATAAGTATCATTACGTGGCCTCGTAATCTCGATAGATTCACTCGAGCTGCTGTTACCCGATCGAATTCCCGATACGAAACGAAATCGAGACGCGAATTTCATCTCGATTTCTTTTTGATTTCTCGCTTTCCTATTCGACGAGTTGTTCCACGAAAAAAAAAAAAAAAGAAGAAGAAAGGAAAAATTCCATTCCACGAGAAAGAATTCCATTTTTGATGATCTGATGGGAGGTGGAGGGGGGTGGTGTACCGATGGATCAGCTGTCTACACGTAGGCTTTTTCGTTCGGCCGTTTTAATTATCGGCCGGTTCTAATGAGCGCGCGTTGTTGGGAACAGCCCCCGAGGAATTGTCGAAAAAGTTCGATTTTTCTCCAAGGTTTTGTAACGGATCACCTTCCCCCCTCCCCCATTTTCCTTGTACGTGCGCGCGGGTAATTCGACGCTTTCCGTTTCAATTAATTCCACGCGCGCGTTTCCTCGTCTCTTCCTCTTCCACCTCCTCCTCCCCGTTCCCCCCGAGGCGATCCGCCGATGAAAATCACTTGGCAGGATTTGGAAGGAGTGATAAAAAGATCGGGCAAGAGAGAGAGAGAGAGAGTTGCCGTGCTTACAGCCGGTCATAAATTTAACGTCAACCCCGGCCGCTATCGTTTCCTCCTTTCTTCGGTTCGCGGATGGGGCCTCGATCGACCACCACCCGGTTTTTTTTTTTTTTTTTTTACGATCGAGTCCAACCGCCGGATAAAAAGCCTGGATGTAAAGAGTTCCCATGGAAGTAAGTATCCATCTTTTTGCACGCGCGTTAACCAGCTTGCCCGGGTAGGTAATACCGATCTGTTTGGCCCTTTTTTCCCTCCCCTCCCCCCCGTCACATTGAAAAATCTGACGCTGAAAAATCTTCCAACGCGTTGTTAATGGAAACTCGGAAGGGCGATCAATCTTCGATGGAACGAAACCATCTCCTTCCCACCCACCCTTAGTTTCCGCTAATTGACCCGAGGTTTATCCGCACTTGAAACTCTAACGGCGCGAGACTCTTCTTGCTCCCTCGAGGAACAGGAGCGAGGAGGAGGGAGGGAAAGGGGATCGAATCAAAGAAAAAAATCCACAATTTTTCCTCCAATTTCTTCTCCCTTGTCTCCTCGAATTTCGTACGCGGCCATTTCGTATCTCTGTCTCGTTCGGAAATGTTAATGGGTTGTTGCTCTCCAATTATATCACCGTTTCTTTTTTCCCTTCTTTTTTTTTTTGCCGGCGAAGGAGGCGCGCTTAAAGAAGCGGATAATTTAAAAGCAGGGAAGGAAAAACGGGAATTACAGGGGCGAGGAAAATTACGTTGATGGAAAAATGCTTTGGGACTTCTTAAACCCGGAGTTATATATTCGGGAAAAAAATTAAAATCTCTCGCGGATCTCTCTCCCTCTCCCTCTTACGAGACTATTAAAAAGATCTCTCGGATGGAATTATTATTTCTAACCTAAAAATTCATCTTCAGTTTGCCGTTTTAATTATTCCGCGAGTTTCATTCCTCCAACTTGGAAGTGTCCATCGTTCGTCCGACTCGAATCGAGGAGCGAGAGAATACGAGCGGAAAGGAGATGCGATATCATTAGCGTTTCGGTGGATTTAAAAGAAAATCGTAACGACGCGCTCGAAGGGAGGAGGAGAGAGAAAGAGACATAGAGAGAGGAGAGCAGCAACCCTCGATCCACCGATTAATTCCCGGCTCTGGCTACATCGCCGGCTAAATTGCCGTAGTCTCTCGCGGCGTCGTTTTTCGCGCTTCCTTTCTCACCCACCCCATCGCCCACCCTCACAGGTCGCCGCGTCCCGAATATCGCGCGCGCGTACCTCTTTTTTCTTCCCTTCCTTTCTTTTTCCGCCCCCCCCCCCTCTCTCCTCTTTTTTGCCGGATTTTGCCGGAGGATATCGACAGGAAACGACGAACAGGAAACGGAGCGAGCGAAACGAGAGAAAGGAAAGGCTGTGAAAGGGAGTCGAAAAACGGGAAGGGCGCAACGGATCGAACGGTGGGGTGGTTGGAAAATGAGCGGAGAAAGGATCGACGACGAGGACGAGGACGAGGACGAGAAACGACTACGAATACGGCCACGTCGACGACGAGGTCGATGATGGTGATAGCGGTGACGGTGTGCGTGGGCGTTCGATACGATGAAAAAGCGCGAGAGTACGGCTCTTCGACTCGGTATTGGTGCGGGTAGAGGGGCGAGGGGGTGGGTGGTATTGTCTCAGTGATTATTTACGGCGAATTTTAAGCCCCTAAGTGTGGCTGGCGCAATAATTAACAAAAGGCATTATGCCATGGACAACGAACTCTCTCTCTCTACCCTACCCTAGCGCTACGCTATTTATACACAAGATGGGACGCGAAGGTGGCTGTTCTGGGGTTCGTTCGTTCGTTCGCTCGTTGCTTCGTTCGCCAGGAGAGATAACACCTGGGACCCCGCCACTCGATTGCCCAGGGCTCATTTACTAATGAGTACGTCCCTATATAACGAAGAGCGATGCGAGAGTTAATGCGACTTCTTTTTCGTTTCTGGCTACACCATACATCCACGCGTATGTGCCGACCGAGTTGACGCGCGCGCGGTGGCTCGTGGTAGGGGCGCGCATCGTTCAATCTTCGAGAGAGAGAAATAGAAACGTCGCGGTTTCTGCATACGTGCGCGTCTCTCGCTCTCCTTTCGTCCGCGATTCGTCACGAAAGAAGAACGTAAGCCTCGGATACAGTACACTCGGCGCGGCCAACGGGTAGCCTATTCATCGGATGCCACTCGAGAGCAGAGACCCTTTTTTTTCTTCTTCTTCTTCTTCTCCCTTCCTTCTGCAAGCTTCCTTCGCGAAGCGAACAAACGCACGGGACTCCCCTCCGCCCCTCCCCCCAAAAGTCGACTATTTCGACGCTACTCTCGTTCACTTTAGTGCGACAAGAGTGACCAATTCATTTCGATTTCGCAGATTATCGGCGATAGGGGGAACAGTGTTGAAGGCAGAAAACGGAAACGTTATAAACGTCCGGTGAAAATAAGCGTTACGCAATGATAAGAGGCGCGCATCATTCCGTTAACACAGCCGTTTGCAAGCCGGTAACGAGATTAATAATTGCACCGTCGACCCGGTAATCCGTCAAATTGATTTTAATCGCAGGAACAGCCTAGCCTCTTTCTTTTTGCGCCAATGGCGGGCAACGAGAGAGGGAGAGAGAGAGAGAGGGAGCATCGAGCAGAAAGAAGAAACGCATTTCTTTCGTATCATTACGCAATTCGTACCTTCCCTTCTTCGTATCCCGGGTTATAGGTCGTGAACGACAGACGGGAGATATACGGGGAGTTTAATGGTTGAAATTTAGAACGGTTTAAGTGGCGGTACGGTGGCATTTTAATCGACGGTCTGGTTAGGTCATCGCGGTCTCTCGTATCGTCGTAACACATGGACGAACGAGCGGACGCGAGCGAGTCGGACGAGAGATATAGAGAAGGCTTAACACCACGTGGGGAGCAACTTTATGGGAACCGGAGCACGCCAGGGGCGTGTGTGCGTGTCTCTGTGTGCGTGCGTGTGTGCGCGCCGTCCCGATACGCGTCTCACACGCCACGTTCTCTTTTCTCCTTTTCTCTCTCTCTCTCGCTCGCTCGCATCCACCGTACCCCCTCGTTCCTTCTCTCTCTCTCTTTTTCTCTTTCTCTATTTTTCGATTTTCGAAATATCGCTGTCTTTTTTTCGACACGTAACCGTCTCGAAGATTGATTATTATCTCTTTCGATAGGACGAATTCGATTATTCGAAATTATTTCCAACCTCCCACTGCTTTCCACTCACGTGATACGCGCGAGTAAAAGAAAAAAGGAGAAAAGGAAAAAGAAAAAAGAAGCGAACTTTGACTCCTTGGACGAGAATCGATCCAGAGGCGTAATTAATTAAGACGAGGCGCGAATTAACAGAGAGGTTCCAATTAAAACGAGTTAATGAAAATATACCTTGTTGTTACCTTGGACGGCGGGGTATCTCTCTAACTCCTATCTCCTTGGAATCAGCAATCAAAACTGAACTGAATCCGGAGTACCGATCCGTCCGCGCGAGCCTCTCTTCACTTTTGAATTCGGTCAATTACGGGCCGCCCCTCCGCCGCCTCCGCCGCCGCCGTCGTCGAGTCGCGCGGCTTATCTCGCCGCGCACTTGTATCAGTTTATCTCGTTTAACTCGACACAAACTCTTCCAATTAGGAAGGCCGAATCCCTGTTACACGATGGGGATATATCCGAACTGTTGCGCGGACGTACGAGGACTGAATCGAATCACCGACCGCTAAGGCCTCCTCCGCGACCGACCACCGCTCGCTCCACCGAGCACAACCGAGATGCTCCGAAACTTATCGAGCGACATCCGCGGAGACATCCGAGCGATCTTCGCCGTGACGTCTCAGGACGTGAATGCATTCGATCTTCCCCCTCCCTTCGAAAAAACATCTCGCCTCGCCACGACAGACGCACCACGCGCGCTCTCGCATCCTCTCTCTCTCTCTTCCTTTCTTTTCTCTTTTCCTTCGAAGAGGAGGCGTATGAAAAATTTTTCGCCTCTCCCCCATCCTCGCCATCGGGAGGGGGGGATATCGAGGAAGGGAGAAAATTGATCTCTAGCGGAGATTTCGATGCCATATTTCATATTTTGAATTGTTGCGGTCGCGTTTATACGGGCGAGCCGCGAGATGGAAAAATTTCAATTCAATCGAGCCCGATTTAAATGAAATTCTTCCGATACCGATTCGTTAGTCACACGCGCGCCTCGAATCGATACCTCGCTTCGAATACCTATACCCTTCCCCCGAATCCTACCCCCTCTTCCGGAGTTTTCCCTTTTTCTTTTTTCATAATTTTCAACGTGACTCGACTCGACACTTCGATAGCTCTCCATACCTCTCACTCTTCTTTCCCCAATTTCGATGGAGGGATCGAATCAATGAGAAATCGAATCGCATAAAGGCGGATAATTAAACGGGGATGCGTGCCACGGAACGACTAATTACCGACTCGAGAAACGATCGGTGACCGGGATAACGAATCCCTCTCCCCCTCCCCCGCCACGCTTCGTTTTGCTGGTAACGAGCCCTTATTTAGAAGGACGCGCAGCTGCTTCCGATCGCACGATCGAGAATTATTAATTTGACTCACGCGTTTAGCTGGCGTTTAGTCAACGTGGGCCGAAACGAACGTGAATCGAAAACCAACGTTCGATTCTCGAGTCACGCGAGAAAACTGTCCTCCTTATTTCTAATACTTTACGGCCAATCATTACTTACTCCTCGCCCCGCCGATCCTTATCCCTCCATTAATAAACTCTAGAGAGAGAGAGAGAGAGAGAGCTCTATTGCCTGGCTAACGTTTAATAAGCTTTTCCCTTCTTCCTCCCCGATCTTCGATTCTTCTCGATGCGTGACGTTCAAGAAGAATCAACAAGGAAGGAAAAAGATATATATATATATATATATATATATATATATATATATATATATATGTATAGAATGATTCTCTGAGAAGAGTTTAATCGGAGGGTTAAATCGGTCGGCGGAATTCCATCATCATGGGCGAAATCATGGGCCGGCTGACGGGCTTAATCATTGGTGAGTCACGTCGAGAGACGAGAGGGAGAGCCGGTTGCGTGGCACGCTGTTGGATCCGTCGTGTGTACGCGTAACTTCAAAGCTGGGTAAGGTCAAACGGGGTCGTCGAGCAAGAAGAGCTCGTAGCAAATTCATTAGTCACCACAGAACCGACTGTTCGTCGTTTCACCAAGCAAATTCTCTCTCTCTCTCGTTCTCTCCGTGTTCGAGAGGAGGAATACTCGTTTCCCAAACGGGTCGGACGGGGACAGTTTCCGTTCGAATCAAAAGGAAACTAGTTAGGGTTACTGGTAGCGACGCTTCAACGCCCCGATTCTCCAAGGGGTTGTTGCCAATACCACGATTCCTCCTCTATGGGTCACGGGGGTCGGTGCCGTGCGAATGCACACGACGGTGTGCGCATACAATTGCGTGAAAAGAATTCGAAGAAGGAAGACGAAGAAGAAGGGAGGAATCTCCCGCGTGACGCATCGTCTCGAAACGAAAGACGAAGAAAGGGGGAGTAGAGATCGATGGATGCACGGATGCGGAGAGATTCGTCGAGATGCGCGTAAGGACGCGGGGGAAGCGCGATCGAGAGTCAAGAGTGGCCTAGAAACCTCGTTTCCTCGTAGAGAAATACTTTCGCTAACGATCTCTAAATCGAACGGAATTATCATTAACTCGGGCCGCGAACAGAGAGAGAGAGAGAGAAAGGAAGAGGGTTCGAATCGGATTATCAGTTTTTTTTTTCTTTTCCACGAAAAAGAGGGATGACACGGTAACAGCGGCGTGTCTAATTACCAGAGGTGAGGTTGCTTTCGTAAGCTGTGGCTCTCTCTCTCGAGAGAGAGAAAGAAAAAGACAGGGAAAGAGAGAGAAACACATCGGGGGGTCAGAGAAGGATTGGAAGAAAGGGAAGAGAGGAGGGAAAGAGAGAAAGAGAGAGGTGCGGTGCTGGTTGTCCCTCCGCCGTGGTGCATATGGAACTTGGAACCCCTGAATGCTTGTGCCACGCTCTCAGAGAGACAGAGAAAGAAAGAGAGACTCGCGCGGAAAGCTCGGCTCGGCTCGGCCTTTTGTGAAAGAGGGTCTTTTGTCGTGACGACAAAGCCCGAAGAATATCCATCCTTCAAATGTGGAACAGCTGCCATCGAATGGCCCCGGCCGCCTTTTTTAGAGTCCCGTGCACACACCGCATGATGTACACAGTGCAATGTGTGTACAGGGCTTTAAGCGAGAGAGACAGCGGACAGACGGACGGACGGACGGAGGGGCCATCGAGACCATCGAGAGCGAGAGGGAAGAATCGGAGGAGAGAAATGGAGGAGGAGGAGGAGGGTGAAAAACACGGTGAGGGTGAAAGAGAGAGAGAGAGGAAAGAAGACGGGGACAGAAAGAGCAAAGAACAGTGTTTCGAAGTGGCGAGATTCGTTGCTGCTTCGCCTTTGAACCTATACGCCATTTTCTTGCGCACTTCACGGTTTCATCTTCATCCTCCTCATTGAGGAAGAGAGAGAGAAAAACAAGCATCTCGCACACAATCGGATGAAAATGTCTGCAGGGGCGCGTTAATGCGTTCCGAATGCATAACTGCGTGCGCGACGTTCCAACACAGCCGCGTCGCAAAATGGAATACGCGATAAAGCAATAACCGTGCGGTCGATTCGTCGCCAAGCTGAGAGAGAGAGAGAGAGAGCGAGAGAGAGGAATAGAAGAGCGGAGAGAAAGAGCCATTTCAGAGAGACGTGGACATTAACGTTGCAATTGCATAATTCGCGCCTCGCTTCCTTCTTCTCCGCGAATCTTAGCGAGAGAGCGACCACCATTGGGGAGAGAAACGGATGGCATCGACGCCATCCGTTTCGATCCTCGACCGATTCGATTCGATTCCCCCCTCAGGCGTTTATCCATCGACGAGGCGACTTTCAATCAACGTGTAAATCAGTATAGCGAAAACGCGCTAAAACCGACAAGGGAGACGAAACGAAGAGTCGCGTGAATTTCTCCTTTGATTCGAGGGAAATAGAAAGGAGGATTGGCACGAGCCTCCTCTCATCTCTGAGAATACACGAATTATATTATAGAGATAGATTTCTCTAGTCGCGTTTTACTATACACGATGGACACAATCGCGCGATAAAATTTCGAGTGAATTGTTTTTCTCGGATCGATTAATTACGGCTCTCGTTTCAATTAGAGGGGAATGGACAGCGCACAGACTAAGGAAGAGTGTCGATGCGTAGAAACGGAGAATATACCGTTAAGGAAGGGAAGCATGGTGATTTGGCGACAAAGTTGGAGGAGAGGATATACTTTGGAAACGTCGGATGGAAACGCCTCGGTCGGATTAGCCCCTTCTGGCCGATTGTCCGCCTAACGTGCGGACTGCACTCGTGCCGCACCGAGGGGGATTTCCTGTCTGCGCGCGTTCCTACGCGCGGGGTCCCACCTATAATAATCCTCGACCGCCTCGGCCAGGGATCGGCCGACGTTACGACCCTGCCGCACGTCCGAGAACGTGACCGTACAATTAAGCGGTCGACTCGAATGGAATTAAGTTCGAAAAGTAGGATGCGTTTAATGGGGGAGGGGCCCCCGTGATACGCGCCTCGCTCCTTTTTCTCTCTCTCTCTTTCTCTTCTCACGACACCCTTTCTTTTTCACGTCTTTACGCACGTTTCGTCTTTGTAGTTTGATTTATGAAACGATACATCCACGCCGAATCTTTTTTCTCGCCTCTTTGCTCTCTCTTCTCTTTGGTTGTAACTTTTTCCTTCTTGGGAACAGTTTTTACATCGGAATGACTTTGAAAAAACTTGGAATTATCGGGAGAAATTTGAATTGAATCGAGGGTGAGAGTTCGAGCGTGCTGTTTGACGTTAAATGTCTCTCGAGTTATTAATTCTATTACGAGAGAAAGAGCGTAGACAGAAGAAGAAAGAAGGAGGAAGAATCGATCAAGATCATTATAATTCTTATTCCCGTTGTTTCCAATCAACAACGAAAATAACATTTTTCCGATTATCCAGCCCGGAAGTGGTTCCGGTAAACGATATTCTTTCTTGCCCCCGTCATTCCCCGTTGCACAATCATTATTATCCCATGATTGCGCAAACACAGATTTCCGGAAATCGATGGGGATGAAGGGGTGAATGGAAATCGGCGTGAATAACACGGCGAGACGCGGCGGAATATTATTCCAATCGATCTCTCGAAACGAGAGTTCCCCCTCTCTCCCTCCCTCTCTATCGGGGTAGCAAATCGGCGTTTCCAAAGTTCATTCGCGGATTCTTTTCAGAAATATGACCGGGTAGCTACGACAACACCCCGAGTTGAAAAAAATTTTCCAACAATCGATCCCCACGTTCGCGATTAATTTAATTTGCGCCGAAATTATCGCCTTTCCTCTCGTCCCTTCCACCAAACGAACGAACCACGCGTTGTTATTAAAAAGAAAAAAGAAAAAAGAAGAAAAAGAAAAAGAGAGGAGAGGAAAAAAAAAGAGAAAAGAAAAACTTTTCTTCACGCTACACCGATCACGTGGGTAGGTCGAGTGTTTTTCCAGCGAAGCTGTGTGCTCTCCTCTCTCCCTCTCCCTCTCTCTCTCTCTCCAACGCGACGCATTTATTGCCGGCGTTATATATCGCGGTTTATTATAGCGGCTTCGAAGGTGGCAGCTTTACGATAGCTTAGCCCGCAGCGGTTCTCAAATGATCCGCCAATTCCATCCATCGGTCCGCGTCCACGCGCGTATTAGCCGTCTCCTCCCCCTCCCCTCCCGCACATAAACGGCCCACTATTATTATTCCATCGCGGGATAAATGCCGGTTTCTCCCAGCGAGCGGACGGTGTGCGGTTTCCCTTCGAATGGTGCGCGCGCGGTCACGACACATTGTTGTTTCTATAAAGCTCGATATGCTTTTTCTCCAAGGCTTTTCGACGAAACGGCATTCGCGACAATGCGACATCTTTGAATGGGCCTTGAATACCCACCGCGACGCGGCCGGTAATGGGCGAACTTTTTAATCGGGCAACGATGAAGGGAGGGAAACGGAGGAGGAGGAGAGAGAGAGAGAGAGATTTTTCAGCTTTCAATAAATCATAGGCGCACGTACGACTGTATTAAGGGTGGTGCTGGTGGTGGTGGTGAACGAAAGAGGTAGGAGGGAACGAGGATGGCTAGACGAAATGGCCCGGAGGCAGAGCCGGTTAAAATATCGACAAATTTCCGATCGCTCCCTTCCCTCTCCTTCTTTCGCCGCCTGCCTGCAAAGAAATAATTCTCCCCGACTTTATATATATATATATATATATATTTCTCATTTTTCAAAAGCTATTGAACGAAGATTCAGTCACGGCAGAGAGATAATTTCACAGTGACGTCGGAGCCAGTTTCGATTCAACGAATCGCGTGATCGAGAGATAAAATTTCCACTATCTAATTCAGGAGGGGAGAAATTTTTCCAAAGATGACGAGTCGATCGATGGATCCGCGGAGGAGGAGGAGGACCGCGAACACGAATTAGGAAGCGCCGAATTAGGATGGCTGAGGGAAGTCGGGTGAATGTTTGGCATTCTAATGAGGAAGGCGGCGTTTACGACGCCTCGCGGTTCTCTCTGTCGGTGCAACAGCCCGTTCGCGCCCGTTCAACAGGGGCGGCACACGCGAAATCGTGGTGCTGCGCTCCAATTTCCGATTGCTAAACTCGCGATGATAATCCTCCCGAACCGCCCGTGGGATTTCGCTCGTGTTTCGCGGTAAATTAGCACGTTGTTCCATCTTCGTTGCGTCACGTTCGAGTGCCCTGTTTGCCAGCCACCCGGCTTCCCTATCGAGCGTCATCGAGTGCGTTTCAACCCCCGACCGACCAAACTCGATATTGAAACTCGTCGATCCACGGTTCAAAGTGATTCTCTTGAAATATCGTTTAACGAAGGATAATTAAGATCGAGGCGAGAGAGAGAGAGAGAATTAACGATATGGCACATAGTAGATCCACGTGGGGGGCGGCCAGTTCGTGTCCTCTCGCAGGCTCGAATTATCTCGATTTGGTCGGATGATTAACTCCGAGAGAGAGAGAGGAAGAAAAGCAGAGAAGGTAACAAGTAGAGAAGAGAAAGGTGGAGGAGATGCAGCGCGCTCGATTACGTCGCACGGCGATATTTCACGTCACTTCCGGTTCCACAGCCCCTTCACCTCGAGAGGTTATGAGACTTTATTCGGAGGGAGCGAAGGAGGAGGGGGAGGGGGAGGGAAGGTGGGGAGGAGACAGAGACGAAAACAAAGAGCCTTCGCTCGAGAATTAATTTCAATTGGATTACCGTGAATATTGTCAGCGCTTACGTCGAGGCGTCGCATTCCTCTCCTCTCCTCTTGCGAGGAGGTTGCGCGCCGCTACGTGCAAAGTCACGACTCTTTCATCTTATAACGAACTGACGGCGAATGAGCAATTATCGTTAAATGCGAAGTAATGCTCTTAGAAAGCATCTCCTCCACTTTTTCCATCGACTACGGAGGGAGGGAGGGAACTCTTCTTCTCAATTTTCGCCTGACGATGAATTTTCTCGACTCGGATGAACCGAGTCGCGAACGAATCACGGACGATTCAATATATATGTATCCTAGACCAGATAGCGTTAAGTAATTTTGATAAAAGGTTTTAATTATTCGTCAACTTGCATGCACGGGATCGAAATCCTCGAGCACGTTCAATCGTATTTTGCACGAACAAACGGCCAACTTTCCCGCTACTATTTCGTCCATTAACGAGCCGAGCCGTGGTGGTCGAGTTTCGTTTCACGGGAGAGGTAGAAATTTTACCGTGAAAACACGATGGGGAGAAAAGGATTAAAAAGAAAAGAGAGAGAAAAAAAACGGATAGCGCCACGATCCTTTCGAATAATTCACGATTCGACCTAAATGTTCCGCGACGCGACAGATCGCCGCGAGAAGCGGAAACCGTGTGAAATCAAGATAAAACGCGCGATGGCCGCGTCCCGATATAACATTGAATCGCGTCCCCTCCCCTACATAATAGAACGAGAAGAATAAGCCAAGGTTTCTTCTCGTTAGCCAGGGCACAATGTCCAATGTCGGCCGCCTCCAAACTTCACCCTCCAACTCTCCAAGGCGTTTCGACGATGAAGATGAATGCAACTTTTTTTCCTTCCCCTTCTTCTCTCTTTCGAGGCCAAAGGGCAAAAGTGACACGTTTCCCCGATGAAGGGAGAAGGGAAAAGAGAGAGAGAGATAAAGGTGAGGGAGGGGAAGGCCGATACAAGGCTCATTGTTGCGCCACGGTTGCCCATTGTACAAAAGTTTCGCCAAAGTTCGCCAATTTGCGTTTTCTTCTCGAATGCGACAAAGATGCGGTGGAGGAACGCCATCGGATAATATTTCTACCTTCTATTCTGCTCCTCCTCTTTTTTTTCTCCCCTTTCTCCCTCCTCCACAATATTCTTTTCGCACTCCATCCTCTTTTTCCGTACCCTTACGTTTCTTCTCTCTTCTTCACGATGACGAGAGGATCGAGGAGTATCTTTTTATTCCAATTCGTCGTCGCGCGAGAAGAAATTAAAAGAAAGACGGTGGATGACGATAATAATAATCATCGCGCGATAAAACGACGCATGAATACGAATTGACTTAAAGAAAGAAAGCCTAAGAAATCTAAGAAAGAGACTCGTCGTTCTTCTTTTTTTAATCATTTACTTTAGATCATATCTTCCTCTCCCCTTCCAAATTTTCTATTATTCGGGTATCGCGAAACGAGACGCATCATCGTCACTCCAGGAGCACTTCTCTATCTCTTCCGCATTTTCCACCACCCTTCAAAGTTCATTTCGTCATCCCATAAGCTGCAAAGTCTAGAGAGGCTCGCGTCTCTGACCGCGTCGTCTTTCAGCCTGTTTTCGTCGGCGAAAATGCCGCGGGCTTGAAACGGGCGGGCGGCGCAACGTTGATGGAATCTGTCGCGAGAGAGAAAGAGGGGGGAAGGAGTTATGTTTCTGAAAGACTGCACTGCAAGGGGGAACGAAGGAAAAATGGGGAAAAAAAAAAGAAAGGAAAAAAGAGCAAGGAGACGACGAAAAGCGGCGTTTCCCTGGATGGGAAAGCAACCGAGGTCGAGGAGAAGGCTGTATATGCGCGATAGAGTGCTCCTCTCGAGCCTCCGGCGATCGCCAAGTTTCCCGGAAATGCGTCCTCATGAGAGGATTTTCGACCCCTTTTAGACCCCCGATCAGAGCCGAGAGCAGAGAGAGAGAGCAAGTGTTTTAAAGAAAGAGAGAGAGTGCGCGCGAAAAAAGAGATTGAAATTCCGGTTGCGCGGGCACAAATTTCACCGATAATCTCGCAAAGGAAATCTTTCTCTTCGCGTCCACGGGAAAGAGAGAACCCGTTATTTGCTCCGCGACGCGCCGTTTTATATGATTTTCACCGAGTCGATAAACATCGCGATTCCAATCTCGCGAATAAGCAACTAGTTGACGCGCGGCGAGAGGAAGGGGAGGAGGAAGAGGGCCGCCAGCGGGAAAATGTCTAGCTACCAGCCTTGCGAGAGACGTCTTTAAGATTCATAAAAGAGCGCCAAGTTGAAAATCGATCCCTCCCCTCCTCTCCGACCCGAGTCAATTTCCTGCTAACCTCGTAAACTTTCCTACTGCTAGTGATCCTTCTCTCTCTCTCTCTCTTCTCTTTTTTAATCTCTGATCGATTGTAACGAATCCATCTTTTGGAGAGATTCATCGAGAAAAAGGGGGAAAGAGAGAGAGAAAAATTGAATGCATTTCTTATTCACGAGAGGAAGTGAGAGCGAGAGGGAGGAAGAGAAGGAGGCGTGAAATGTATAGGATCGGAATCACGGAATGCCCCCTGGCCAACAAGAAAAGCCCGTAAATACTCGAGATCGTTTGAATACATTCAAGACCAGACTCGATCGAATTTCCTTTTCCTGGCGCGAGCTCGATGAAAAGCACAAAGGTCCTTCGTGCTCGTTAAAGTAAATTTCCACGAGACGACAGGTCTCGGGGATGGATATATCCAGGTCATCCCCCACCACCCTCCCTGCTTGTCCCGCTATTTTTTCTTTTTTAAAAAAACGAGGGCGGGGTGGAAGGAGGGGAGGAAAGAATTTCGAAGGGAGAGACGAAATATTCAACGAAAATTTTCCGTTTCCAATAACCGATTTGTTCGTCTCTTTTCGAGAAAACTCGAGAGAATTTTGTACAAGACTTACTTGCAAATTCGCAGCGTTCGATGAAGCTTCGAAGCCGTTCAAGTGTGAACTGGAGAGCGGCAGTGGCCGGTGATCGCGTTGATGAAGAGAAGAAGCCGGTGATAATAATTGCGTTCCCCTTTTTCTCTTCTTCTGCTCCCATCGTGCACGTACAATTTCTGGAATTAAGCAAAAACAATCGTGTGTATCTCATTATCGAAGCATTCATGGAAAATCAAATTAATGTTTCGATTTCGTATTATACCGTTTGATACACATATACCTTTTTGGATAACGTACGCGAGGCCGTTGTACACTTATCTTAAAGGAAGCGACGAGGGAGAAATCTTGGGGAGGAAGTTGATAGCCGGGGTGTGTCCAAAGTTGGCCTTTATAACGTTGCATCGGGTCTCAAAGTGGAGGTGGCACGCGTAACCGCATTGTTAAACTTGGCGCTATCGCGCTACAGCCTTTTAACTTGGACTGCGGGAATATTGTAGGAAGTTGCAAGAATGTTTCCAACAACGGGCCGAACGCACATTATTTCGTCTCTTCTGACCGGAATCTTGGCCACGGAATGTTTGGGGGGAGGAAAAAGAGAAAAAAAAAACAGACGTTGATACAGGCCTCGTTACTTTCCTGCGTCATTACCTACATTGGAAAATCCTCCACGATACGGATAAGAAGAAGCCGTAGAAAAAGGCTCGAGGCTGCGGTCGTCATCGCGGAGGGCGTCGAGGTAGGAGAGTTAATTTATAATACGTCGGTGTATTACGCCGTACACCTCCACCTCCTGAACGTATTTTCCTACGAATGAAAGTGGATCAGACTCGACGTACGTCTTTTATTCGTTTGTTCGAGATACAAAAAAAGAAGAAAAAAAAAAAATAAAAAAGCAATGCGAGAGAGAAAAACGAAAGAATGCGATCGAAAGATCCAATTGCGGAGCAATCGTCCCGTGTCTTCTCATTTGTAATCGGTTTTCCATTCCTCCGTGTATATGGCCCGTTTTAAAGTCGCTCGATTCCTCGACGTCGCTGCGAGCCACCCTATATCTCTCTATGTACCGCATACACACGTACGCATCCTCGTCCGAATATCCCTCAAAGAACGCGTGTACACGTTTCTGAAACGAGGCACACGTATATACACGGTGTATGTACTCACACACAGGTACACGGACACAACAGACACGCGCCTCTCCGATCCCCCTTCCTACGAGTACATCCATCTCTGCTATCCGGACAAAGCGAAGGAAGCCGTATGTGCATTGAACATTGATTTTAAACGCAAGCCGTGCTACAAGACTGCCGTAAAAAAGGTTCGAATCCGCCAGACTTCCAACTTTCTGCCCCCTCTCCCTCTCCCTCTTTTCCCCATTCTAATGGAAAACTGGAAGCGCGCAGACACGATGGATTGATATGGAGAAGAATCCGAGACGTCTATCGGCTCGGCTCAGCGACAAGTAGCTTCGTAGTAGACAATGGCGTAGTTACTTCCACACGTGTACGCGACGCGCCAGCTTTTTCTTTCCTTTTCTCTCTTCAGTCACAGTCGATTTCTAAAAGAGATCGCTTCTGCGTTTACGTCTTTCTTTCTTCCTTTCCTTTTCCTCCAACCACTTCGCATTGTCGTTCGAGAATATAATAGCAATTTTTCCCGATGTAAGAAAAATTCCTAGACAACGTATCCCATCGACGATTCTTCGGTCCTTTTCTTTGGAAACGCTTGGAATTGTTCTTGATTCCAGAACTCGAGGATCTTCCTATTGTAGAGAATTTTGGAGGGAATTAGCGATTCGTGGAGAAGCATTATTGGGAGTGAAAACTGATGGAACTCCGTGCGTTGAAATATCGTATCTGTGTACGAGCGCGCGAAAATCGGGTTGTTCCTCCCCCCGGAGGAGGATGTTATCGGCGGGATGCGATCGTTTAACATTATTCTGAAGGTTCGAAAAGGGAGGGAAACACGGAGGCGAAATCGAGTCGCTCCTCTCATACATAAATTCTCGAGCGGGCTTCTTATTCGAGTTCGAGTTACGAGTGGAACGAGCGGTGAAAAATATATTTGCAGGGAGGAGGGAAATTTAATTGTGTATCGTGGAAGGGGATTACGGTTTTGGAACGGTTCCTTTTTGCTGCTGCGAGTATATTATTCAACGGGACGGTAGTATTTGATGGCAAAGAAACGCCCGTCTACCTTCCTCACTTATTTAAAGGGTAAAAATATATCCTGCTCGGAACATTTCTCCAGACCTACATAATTTACCCGAGTTATTTTTCGAGATCTACCAACGTGCTCTCCGTGCCACGGATGGAACGAGATTCTTCTGACATATTTCGTTCAGGAACCACTACAGAATATTAGAGACGTTTGTACGAGAGGAAACGAGGAACTATTTATCGTGTATATATATATATATAATCTTTCAACTTTCTCGTATCAACTAGCCGATCGAAATTCTTCTTCTTATTGGAGAAAAAAAGAAAGAAAAGGAACAATTTTTATCGAAAACAATTACGCTCCACATAGGCATCGACGTTTTATTCGACTCGATGTATCGAGTGACAGCTTGCTACCTAACCTACACCCGAGAACCTTCTTTGATTATTTAAAGGGTCAAAAGCGAAGCATCGAAGCATCTCCTCCCTTCCTCCCTTATACCGTGTCACGTGCACGGTACACGCCCCGCGCGCGCGCGCGCGTATACGTGCGTGTGTGTGTGTGTGTATCGGCCACGATTCAAAGTTATTTCACGGGTCTGTACGACAGTCGGTAAAGTGGTTTATACATCGGCTCGTGAAATTCGGGACCGGGCAAATTCTCGCCCGTGTCCCATGAAAAATTGAGATGACAATCCTCTTCTTCTTCCCTCCTCCCTCCTCTCTTACCTCTTCTCTCCTCCCCCGCTGGATGAAATGGGGTTGTGAATCAGTAAAGAGACTAAATTTGTCTCTACCTGATACATATATATATATATTGTTCAGAGAAACGTTATTTTTGAAACGATGATGTGTCCCGTATCCGAAATATCGTATAAAATTTCCTTGCCGTAAAGTTTCTCTTTTTCTTTTTATCAGAGGGGAACGATTAGTACGTATCTTCCCCATAAATTGCCGATTCGAACTCTCGATTTCAAAAAAAAAACTTGGAGATGGAGGAGGATCTCGATATTCGATAAAGGAGAAAACGAAAATATTTTTGCGTTGCGCTCAACGATATTCAATTTGGCGCGTGTCGTACAAACGACGACACCCCCGCGCGTCTACTTTCTTCGGTTATTTAAAGGGGTCAAAATATATAACGCGGCAGCCAGGACTCTCTTTCACCGCCACGTGCAGATACGCCTACTATGTGTAGATACGCCGCTCCAAAGTTATTTCGCGGGGGATGAGGAGAAGAGAGGAGAGGAGAGAGGAGAGAGGAGAGGAGAGGAGAGGAGAGAGGAAAAGGGGGTTTCGGGCTACCGTCGGGTTCCCTATGTGCATACAATTTCCCTATGTACGAGGACCGTGGTCCTATACATATGCGTACGAGTATATCTGTGTCTGCGCGCGCTCGCGCGTTTCTACGTGTACACTGCGTATCTATGCGAGGGGAGAAGCACACGGACGAGAGAACAGGAGACGGAGAAATATGCGACAGTGCTCAGAGAGAGAGGGAGGAGCGGAGTACCATCAGTGCTATGTGCAGAGAGGGGCGTGGAAGGGGTGGACTAGTGGAGCAGGGGCGCGAAGGGGTACGAGCGTAATATCGGAACCCCAAACGGTAATCGATATCACATATATCTCGGCCGATGTATATTCAACCATCCTGCACGGTTTTCCGAAAGGAGCCCCTTAATAAAACTACTTACGAACGGCCGGAGAACGTCTCCTTCCTGGATTCGCTCTCCTTCCGACCGTCTTCTTCTTCTTCTCTCCCCGTTTCCGTTCCCGTTCTCTCTCTCGTCCGTTTCGTCGTTCGTATATTACGACCGGCTTAAAAAGAGAGCCAAATGGTACGGCTTTTACGATAGGAATACCGAGTCGTCCTTGGACGAGCTTGACGCGGGCGTTAAGCTTCGTCGGATATATTAAAACGCTTCTTCTCCTTCGCACACACCACACCAGTCCGTCGATCGATGAATTCGAGAAGAAAAGGGAAAAAGAGAGAGAGAGAGAGAGGGATTTCACATCGATTGGCATTATTCTAGAATCAAATCGCGATTTTCTTCTCTCTCTTTGTCTACGGATTCCGACAAGAATACGAGCCGTCAAGTATTACACGGGGATGATTTTTCGATTCTCTTAAAATTATGATCGGTCGCGGCCGTTGGATCGTGAATCGAATCGTCGATATTTGCATCATGCTCGTAACGTGGCGCCGCGTTGGTTTCGTGAAAGGGGGCGGTTGAAATTTTCGAGGGATGGAAGGGTGGAAGGGGCCGAGAGATTTTCGACGAGAAAGCGTTAATGAGTCGAGGAAGCGGAGCATGGAAAGAAGAAATGAATATGAAATTAATAGTATTCCGCCAAGTGCAGCCTGGCGCGCAACTCCATGCATTTATATGCGCTCGCCGGGAAAGCTTTCGCCTTTCTGTCTATCGCCTTTTCTCTCTCCGCCTCTTCACGCCTCCCCCCCCCCGCCATTCTTTCCATTTTTCTCGCCCCCTCGCCGCGACGTTTCTTCTCGCTATCTCTTCCCTCCCTCCCTCCTCGTATTTTTGAGCGACTTTTCACGCGTCTTGTCGCACAATTCCACGGTGTCGTATCAAGAGCCCCTGCTACGACAATGGACAAACGGGCGGAGAAAGGTCGGCTGAGAAGAGGGCCCTCCCTCCCCCGCGTCAAGATATTGTTCTTCCTTATAACCGTCTCGTCGTGGAAATTGCCACTCTCTCTCTCTCTCTCCCCTCACCCCCTGGATATTATTGCATCGTCGTATTTGATTCGATACGCTTTTTAAATTCAACGACACTTTGACGGATTTATCGACGTTCCAGCTCGTGCTGCTTATCTCTCGCTGAAAAGGGAAAAAAAGAAAGAAAGGAGCGAGAAAAAAAAAAATTTGCTCCATTTCTTCCGCGAGAATTCGTTCGTAGAACGTGTCATCTCTTTTTTTTTATTAGAATATTCGGATCGAAAAAAAAGAATCGTCTTCTCTTTTCCTTTCATCGCTACCTGCCTCGACTCTCTCCCCTCGATAGGGATGATGGAGAGACGGGAGAACGGGGGGTAATTCAAAAGTGACCGACTGTCCGAAATCTCTATTAAGTCCGATCTCGCAACGCCGTGACTCGCAAGACGCTGTATGGTAATTAGCCGTAGAAACTTGCCAGGCGAATTGTAGCGGGCGCCGGGGCGAACTATGCCCGCATGCCCCTTGGGTACCAAATACCAGCACCGGGGAGAGGTGGGTTAGGTGGTGGCGACATTACTAAAATGTCAGAGAATGTCACCCATCTCATAATCTATGCCCCGCGTCCTCTCCTCCCTCGCCTCCGGCCTCTCTGCAACCGCTAACCTCGAGGTTCCACCGGCAGAGCCCTCGGTTTAACCCTCCCCCTATGGCACAGCGTTGCTGCTGCCGCTGTGGTGGCCCCTCTGGAACTCGCCCCTTCCTCCCTCTCTCCCTCCCTCCGTCTCTTCCTCCCTCCCTCTCTTTCCTCGTGCCCGTCAGTGTGGCCTCACCTCACCACGCTGCACCAGCCGCATTCTCGCGAGAAATTAATTTGGCCCTATTAAAATGATCACTTCTGGATTTAAGTTACGATCTCTTCTCCTCTCCTCTCGCTCTTTTCGCTCCCTTCGAGGCTTCTCCCTCCTGCAACGCCGCCGCGTTCCATCAGGAGAATGGAGGGCGGCGAGTATATCCCTCTCGGCTTTCTCGGTGTCATTCATCGTGGCAGCGGCTCCGTGACGTTTCGGGAGCACGATTGCCGGCTGGCTCGAGGGTGGCTCGAGGCGGTGACGCTGTTATATATATATACGAGCTCTCTCTCTCGCATCCCGCGTCCGACACGAGAGGTTTTAGCCGCCGCGTAAACGGAAGAGGAGAGCCGCGCTCGTCGCTTCACGCGCGGATAAATATCGCGGGGTGTGTCAGGCCGAGGTCTCCGTGCAACCGCGAAAAATCGTGCTCGCGAAATAACAAGATCGAGTTCGAGAACACGAGCGATCTTTCGTTGGAAATATACGAAAATCTTGGAATTTCTTCCGAGACATCACTCTTGAAAACCGGTGGTTTACTAAACGAGACGAGTGATTCGAACGGAAGAGGAGGGAAAAGAGTTGGAAAAAGCGGGTGTTAATGGATGGATAACGCGAGCCAATTTCCCCCCTGCCCCCCCGTTCCTGCCGTGGGATGAGATTAAAAAGTGTTCAACACCACGGCTGTTAATTTCTAACGCGACACGGGATTTATAAATTACCCCGGCATCGATATGTATAACCGTGTGCACAGCCCGTATCCCGTGGGATACAGCTTGCGCAGCTGCGTACACGCGGGTGAACAAGTAATAAAATATGTCGTCCACGCTCTTGGGATGCTGAGCGTGACCACGCGTAATATTACCACGCGGCCGGCCAACGCACGGTTTCCATCTCCCCCACGGTTGACGGGGAAAAACAATTTCCTTCACCGCTTTAGAAAATGGTGAAGCGAAACCGGAATAAACCGCGCCACTCCTCCGAATACAGATTAAATTTATACCTGTGCTCTACGAAAATACGCTTCGTTGTTATCCGCACCGCACCGTTATCGTATTAATATGCTAATTATAAAGCGAACGTTATCTCGAGAGAGAAAGAGAGAGGAGAGATCGTCGAAATTTCGAAACTCTATTTATACGCAAGGATGGAAAGAAAAAAAGAAGAATTTAACACGAATAAATCGATCGATTAGATGATGAAAGATACGTCGAAAGAAGGCACGTGTTAAGAAACACATGGTTTTTCCCGACCCTGCTTTATTACACGAGGAAAGGTCCCTTCCTCCCTCCCTCCCTTGCAAGTTCATTCGACGAGAAAAATGCTGGGCCGGACGAGATAATAGCACAGGTTCGAATTTCTGTTATCCGCGCGTGCGATCGTCGTATCAGCCGAGGGCGGTAATTGGTTGGGAGTGCTAGCGTGCCGCGCGGAGGCGGGGTGCTGCGATATGCTTTCTAATATTTGCACACTTTGATTGGAGTTTGCCCAGACGCCCCTCAAATTAATTACACGCTTTTTCGCGTGTCCCGCATTCAACGCCGCGAAAACGATGGATCCTTCCATCATTTCCAATCGCATTTCCATTTTCCTCTCCCCTCTCGACACGTGTATTTCCCCGATCCGACCCGATTCTTCCTAACCTATAAAATAGAAAAGTCTTCGATGCATCGTATTCCTACGTATTCGATCGGCGTTTCGACTAATTTCCCGCTAACGAACGAAACGTACCCAATTACTATCGAAAAAGACAAGAGAGAGAGAGAGAATGCAGATGGCGACGGAGGAGGAGGAAGAAGGAAAAAAAAAGCGCTTTTATCCGTTATTCAATAAACACGATGAACTCCTTCAAAGGTACATTTTTCAATTATGGATGCCAATCGAGGCAAGACAGCGGAAAGAGGCAAGGATTTCGCTCATCGAGAATCAGCTTTTGATCAGCGGGGGGGAAAGCATCGGTGATCCGATTCGAATAATTAAGTCTGCAACTGTGGATCGTTAGCGGCCCATCGAGCGAGGGTAACCCGTGGCTGGGATACAAACCCGCGCCGCCCCCGCGCTCATTAACATCCGATCAAATCCCGTCAAAGACGACCACGACGTCGATTGATCGAACGTTATTTTCCTTCGTCCAAGGAGAGTACGACGAGGTGTCGTACTCCTCCCTCGAAGGGCCGAGGTCCCAAGGTGGCTCGGAAACTCGGCCGCGAAAATCGAGATTAATTAAAATTTTGGTCGGGGGACGGCTTCTTTTCCTACACGAGGATTTCGTCGCTAATAATCGCTAATTACGCGGTATCGACGCCTCGCTAATTAACCGTGCTCGACCCGAGCTTTAATTAACCGAGGCGGCGTGCCTCGCGTCGCGGAAACGGAAACCTTCTCCAACGGCGAGATGTCGCTAGACGACAACCACCGTCCGTGAAAATAATACACTCCTTCCAATTTCTAATTTTCGTAATTCGTTCGATTCGAAGAAGAGAGGAAGAGGCGAGGGAGCGAAACTCGCTTTCGACCAGATTAAAAAGACACCCCCGTCCTTACCACGACGCTAGTAGGCGCGAGATTCGTCCTTAATCGAGCGAAACCAGGCCAGCGCAATTGGAAATACGTGTTAACGAGACGATTCCATTAGCGCGAGTTGCGTTAAAATATACTAGCCGAGTAATAAGTCAATATTAATTAATAAACGGGGATGGCGATCCTCGTGGGGCTCCCCTCCCCCATCCCAGATACGGTTGGATATTAATCGCGTTTCCTGGTTTCGTTTCGACGAAGCAATAAAACGAATATTTTCACGGAGAGAAGAAGCGGTGAATTTTTGTCACCATATTGCATGGAAAAAGATGTAGGATGGATAGATATATATATACGCGTATTTCTTGCAACAGCTCGCGTAACGTCTCGATTACGTATCGATATACTTCTTCGAAAGATACGTTACTCGATGTGTATCTGGAATACGAGTAAACAGTGATAGTAGGAAAAATCCAGAGGAGAGAGAGAGAGAGAGAGAGAAAGGTTCATTCGGTTAGAAATTCCGACATTTTTCTCCTTAAATGTTCACTCACACAGAGGAGGCAGAAAGGAGACGTCTGCTTCTATCTCTCCACCACGGATCGGAATTAGATTTATCGCGACATCCCGGAGAAATTACGCGTGACGAAACTATTATTCTTCCACGCATACATACGACGTTACATATCTTAAATAAAGCCAAGTTCCAAGCCAAGTTTCTTTCGTCGCGAAACTACCTCGTGGAGGAGGGAAAGCCGCTTATCACGCGTCACGGATTCTTCTCGAGGCATCTATCTTTGACAGATGCACGGACAAGTAATAGTATCGTATAGGTGGAATCGAGTAACTGGTCGAAGAAAGATTTAAAACCCAGCTCTTCCTCTCGATCATCTCGAAATCTGGATCGTCGCTTTCCTTCTTCTTCTTCTTCTTTCTCTACTTCGCGGGGTTTGCTCGACGAGGACCGCTTGTTCAAAGGGGCGCGTCTCGTCGCCGCGCGAAACGAGAAAGAGATCCGAGGGAGGGGGAGGGAGAAACACAGATTCACAAAAGAGAAAAGGAGAGGGATTAAAGGGACCACCACCCCTACCCCCTTGCGGGCGGGAAGAAAGTCGTTCAAAGAATTTACCGTGATGACGGAGAAAGGTGGCGGAGAAAGGAACGGATTGAAAGAGAGGGGCGGGGAACAAAGCGAGGAGGAGGAGGAGGAGGAGGAACGAAACGAGGTGGAGGCGAAGCAAATATAAAGATATCGGGATTGTAAGGCAGCTAGAGAACCGAAGTATGGAAAGAGGAGGCTTTCGATTTTCCCCAGGAAAAATATTTTCACCCATCTTCCTCTCTCTCTCTCTCCCACCCTCCCCTCTTTTTTCCTTTCTGGACCGGTTCCATCGGTCTCCTCTCTTCGATATCGGCTATTCCGTCTCCATATTCCAAAGTTTCACAATCCGCAACGACTTTCGCGCGTCTCTCTTTTTTTCCCCTCCCTTCCCTTCCTCTCCTCGCCCCTCGTCTCCTCCTCTCCCCTTTCCCCCGTCCCCAGCCGCGGCGTTCCGGCCAACGTGCATCGGAAAATATGAATCCTTCGTCCCGTCCGCATTGTCTGGGACCTGTATTTGCCACGGGCACACACAGGCGAAACCTGTTCGGACCGTTGGGAACGCGCACGCGTGTGCGTGCGTGCGTGAGTGCGTGCGTGCGACTGTTTGCTCGCAGGTGGTGACAAAGATCGATCGTGGCGGGTTGGTGCACGGGATGAAAAAAACCCGAGAGCGAGAGAGAGAGAGAAAGAGAGCCGGAGACAGAGGCGAGCCTCCATCCATCCCGGAGGGGGGAGGTGGAGGATGGTCAAAACGGACGCGTTGTCCGGCCAAACGATGATATACCGCGGCTACGTTCGAAATTTTCACAATTAACGTCGCGTATCGCACGGCCGCGCGAAACACGGATTTTTTCGAAAACCTACCGTTGCTCGCTTCCCACCGATACCACCACTGCCTGCTACCACTCCTACTATCACAACACGCGCGCAAGATGACGGATGATCCCCGCCGTTTATTCCACGGGGAATAAAGTATACGCGCGACCGACAATGCGGTTAACTCGAGTAACCGTTCGTCCGACTTGCAACTTCGCGGAGAATCGAGTTAATTTCCCTAACTCGCATTCCTCCTTGCTTCTCCCATTCAGATCATTGTCGATGATCCTCCTCTACTCGAACGGATTGAAGCTCGAAACCGTTTTCACGCCACCAGTTGTTGTTACGAGAAAAAGTTACGACCCTCGAGAGGAGCAGGGGGTTGCGTTGCGACCGAGCGTTGAAAAATCGTGGCCGCCCGTTAACTAAAAAAAAAAATAAAAAGCGGAGAGGAGAGGTCTGGTTTAGAGAGACGAGACGGCATTTGTTCGCGTCGGTGGCCGGTGAATTAACGCCTTTTCGCCTCGGCCGACAGCGTGAAAAAAAGGGTGGCAGGAGCGTGGGGAGAGCGCGAGTAGAATTACGGATACGGATACGGAATGGATTTACGCGGCCGATACTCGATAATAAAGTGTAAATAACGACGAAGGGGGAAGGCGTCGTTTTATCGGGGATCGTGCTCGATCCGTTGGAACGTGTTTAGAACGTGCGGAGGTGGCGGTGGTGGTGGTGGTGATCCAACCGTGGCCGAGCAGCACCGCAAAACCGCCGTCAGAGGCCGAACGTACTCCTCCACTTCTTCGACTTCCTCCTCCTCCTCCTCCTCCTTTTCCTCCTCGAGTCGTCACATTGTGCGAGCCGAGTCTTGCACTCCGTTCTGTTCGTAAAACACCCACTTTTCCCGCCTGCTACTCCCCAAGGACCCTCGAGTTTTCATTGTTCGATTTCGAAACGCTCCCCCTTCTCCCCTCTCTTCTCCTTCCCCTTCGTATCCTACTCCATTTTTCACGCTTTTCTTACGCTTTCCCGGCAGCGGCCGTCACCCAACGTGACAACTACGTAGCAGAGACGAGTAAGTAGGAACGACAGTGTATAATAAGCGACGTGACGCGACCGATTTCTATCGATTTCTTTCCCGAAAGAAGATGAATTTTATGATATCGGCGGCAAAGTTTAAAGAGTTTATTCGCTAAAGCTAAACCAAAAGCTAGCTAAGCTTGCTCCTATCTGCAAGCATTTTCTGCGCCACGACGAAACAATTCGCGGCCGCTTTATCGCGTTGCGCCTCGTTTCGTCGCCTCCCCCTCCTTCCCCCTTTCCCTCCGCTGGAAATCCGGATAAAGGGAAAATCTCTGGCTTTTAACCTCGCGTCGTTTCCCCGCACAACGCGATACAATTACCCGGCGTTGGTCGGTGGAACCCGCGATACACCGAGATCTCTTCAGCAAAGATTTATTAAATCGGCGAGAAACCGTTCTCTCGCTTCGCAAACGCGCCGTATTGTTTATTAAACCAAACCGACTCTCGTTGCTCGAGATCGTTGCCCGTAAAATATCACCCCGTTGTTTTATCAACGAGGCGGGAATGGGAAAGGAGGAATAGGAATATTCCGTTTGGAACCGTTCTTTCGAAAAGTTGTTAATTCTTTCCGAAAAGAGCTCGCCAAAAACCCGCTTCCCCGTTTCCTGTTCATCAATCCGTTATATCCGTCGCGATGTTGCACGTCGCGCCACGATACTCCGAACTTGTGTTCCGTCGTGAAACAGCCACTTTTCCAACGACCGATACAACCCCAAGGACCCTCGAGGGGTAGGTTTCTTTGTTCGATCTCGAAATACCGTTTACCACTACCTTCTCCCCCTTTTCTTTTTCCTTCTTTTCTGTCCACCCTTCTTTCCCTCCTCCTCCACCTACTTGGTCCCCTTCCTCGAAACGGGACGAGGAGGAGGCGTTCGATCGAGAGTATCGATCACGCGATCGATTCGAAACGCGGCTAATGAGACGCTACTTTCGAAGGAAAGTAGACGACGACGGGTGGAGGGGGGATGGATGAAAAGAGAAGAGAAGACGATGGTTAATAGTCGGACGGTGGAAAATAAAAAAAGAAAAGAAGGGAGGGGTAGTATCGAGAGTCGCGATCGAACTGCAAAACCGCAAAGAGCTTTTCGATAGAAGCTTGTAGAAAACAGTGTAATGGCGGGAGGAGAGGAGGAAAAGGGGGAAGGGAGGGAGGACGGGGCGCATGGTCGAGTGCGGAAAACAATTTGTTGGCTGCGAATCGTTCGTGGAATCTCTGCTTTCCGGTAAATCGTTCCGTCGAGAGAACATTATTGCCCGGATGCCATCGTTTTATCGAAATAGTTAAGATTTCCATGCTCCACATTTTCCATCGCGATTCAACCTTCATCCCCCTCCCCGAATATATTTTTCACCGTTCGAATTTGGAAATTCGCGCGTGCATCATTCCCAATCTGCCTCCCGATATCGTACAATCCTGGAAATGTTCGTTTAAACGAGTCGAGTCGAGTCGAGGGAGAGCGAAGGAAATGACCGGAGAGCCATTGCTCAACTTTGCCCCCGTGAAAAGAGAGGGAGGGAGATCCTTTTATCCCAATACCATTTTCAAGAGACAAGGAAACAATTACCAGGACCGTGTTACCCCTAATCTGAAAATCTTGTTACGATCCTCTTCCTCCATTCTTTCCTTACAAAGACAAACTTCCACGAGGTAGGAAGAGGGGAAGGGGGAGAGAGAGAAGGAGAAGGAGAGTTTCCTCCTCCTAGAACCCTCCTACTCTGTTATCTCCGTTCGCGATAATTTGCCACAGTTTGCGCAATTCGATCGATCCTTCTACACGATCCCATCCCTCTCCGCTTTCGCGCTGCCTTCCCCCCCCGCGAAATTATTTTCCATTTTCTCCAACTCGAGGAAGGATACTTCGTTACGTATTCGTTCGTGCGTATTCCCTGCTGTCGCGTGATCCCCTTTATCCCCGGAATTTCATCGAAGAAAAAACGGAGGAGGAGAAGAGAGAAGAGAGAGAGAGAGAGAGAGAGAGAAAAATGCAGGCTCGGTGCATCAATTTCAAGCGTATGCGAAAGAATGTCAGAGGCGATGGGGTGCGCGTTGAATTTTCATGAGAAACGCAACGAGCCGTCGAAATAAAATCCCCGGGACGAATAATATCAAACGCGGTTACTTGAAAGAGCAAAGGGCCGTGAAATTCATCTAGACCGGAAATTTAGCGCAGCATGGAGATCGGTATGGAGGGAGAAGGGGGGAGGGAGAAAAAAAAAGGAGCAAGGGAAAGAGAGATACGGTATACCGTATAGTATCATTTCGCAGGTGTTTCCCTCCCTCCTCTTCCACCCTAGTTTCCTATTTTTCCGCCCCGCAACACCCATCTCCTCACCGGTTACCTTCCACCCCGGTTAATTAACCCGTCTAAGTAGAACGAGCTGACCGTTATCCCTTGATGATCCTGAATCGCGAGAAAATTTAAACCACGTGAGATAAAACCAGCATCGAATCAAAGAACGCAATCTCGAAGGGAAACGAAATCTCTCTCGCGACCAAGTTTTGAGAAATATTCTTCGAAGACAACTGTGTATACAAATGTGCTCTCCGAAGGAATCTAAACTATTGTGTCTGATTGGTCCATCACGATCTTTATCCACCGCTCGAGAAAAAATCGTTGAAGAAGAAGAAGAAGAAGTAGAACGAGAAAAAAGAGAGGGAGGGATAGAAAAAACTAAAGGGAGGCCGGCGAAAGTTCCGGCGAAGTAATGGCTTTTAAGTGTGAAACCGTTCTCTAGATTTCTCCTGTCATCCACGTTAAAAGGTACGCCGATCTATCCACTATCCACGCGACGAGAAATTCCTTCCTCTTCTTTCTTCCTTCTTCGCTTTTCATTTCTTCTTTTTCCTTCTCTCCTCTTCCCTCCATCTTCTTCATCTCCTTCCCCTTTCGATCGATTCGACACGATGGATACGAGGCGTGAATCACGGCAAGATCATTACACACGATATCAGTGGAGCCACCGCTATTTCCAGTCGATAGGGTAGTTCGGGGTTGCAGAGATTCGGGATGGCGCCGGCGCTGCTAAGCTACCCTGCCAGCCAGGATTTCGGTCCAGACCGTTTGTCTTTTCTTCACCGAATTAGTATGGATTTAGCGGTAACAGGAGGGGAAGGAGGGATAGGAGGAGGAGGAAAGAGAGAGAGATAGAGAGAGGAGGAGGAGGAGGAACGAAACCTGAACCGCGAAAGGGCTTTAATCAGTTGCTATTGTGTTAACGCGCGCGCGCACACTCGCAAGGGAAAAATTAAAAAACGACGTATCACGCCAGATATTTGGATTAAAACTATAAATTCGCTCGGTATCGTTCGCCATCTTTTAATTAAATAATTACATCTCCGCCGTTAAAGAAGTCTCGAACGTTGGACGTGACAAATGGCGGAATTGGATTAATTATACCTAACCCGAGGAATAAAATGTTCCGCGTTGGTCTTTAATAAAATTATGCTACTGTGTGTGTATGAATGTGTGTGTGTGTAATTCGAGGGGGAAAAGAAGCGGGCGGTAAAAGAAGCAAGGAGGTCGAGTTATACCTCGCGTACACCGCTACTACAAGCTTTCACGAAGCTCTTGAAAATTCCGTTTCCTCGAAAAAAAGAAAGGAAAAAGAAAAAGAAAAAAGGGAGGGGGGAAGAAAGTGAGAAAAAGAAATAGGTGACGAAAGTGTGCGGTTGCTCGTTGAACGGTTCACGATGCACGACTCTGAGGATAGAAAGATCATTACAGATATCGTTGGCGGAGATTCTCTCTCTCTCTCTCTCTCTCTTTCCCTTATCGTAGACGAAGGCGGTAGGTGTTCGGTTAGCGCCGGCGCTAAGCTTCTCTTCGTCGGCTTTGAACCTGAACGTTTGCATTTCACGCTACCACGCGGGTTGGACAAAGAGGCATATAACAGGGGAGGCGCGGAGAGAGAGGGACGGAGAATCGTAGATACGTAAGTAGTGAGGAAAGAGGGGGAGACCGGAGGAGAAGGAGGAGGAGAGGAGAGTTTAAGAAAATGAAGGTTGATGGAGAGGAAGGGAGGAAGAAGGAAGATCGAGAGGGTGGAAGACGGTGTATATACAGAGAAAGAAACAGGGAGAAAGGGGAGAAAGGGAATAAGGGGTGGGTGGAACTTGCAAAGAGAGAGAGAGAGAAGGGTGTAGAGGGGGTGTGGGACGAAGGCAGAGAGATAGAGAGCAGCCCGAGGCCATCGCTAACGACGCCATTGTCAGCGGCCTGGCCATTGTGCCAAGCGTCCTGTACGAAACGCCGATTCCTAGCTGCGATCGCGGGAGCCACGGTATATGTATATGTATATATATATATATATTACAGGGAGGCCGAATAAAACAAATCATTGGGCGATGACGATGCGACCGAATCGATATATACACACTAAAAAGGCGGATCTGTTATGGACGGAAAACGTTGGTTATCGGAGTTGGTAATGGGGAATCGATGATGCGCGTCACCGAGAAACGATAAATCTAGCATCGATGATTCGATTCGAGGAATATCCTGAATAACTCTCCCGGTTTTATTATTTCTTTTATTCGGATGGAAACGAATTCTTCTTCTTCTTTTTTTTTTCGCGGGAGCGGAGAAAGTGGAGCGGAAAGAGAAGCATCGGCGGGAAACGAGATCACGAAAAGTGTGGTTGCGCGCGTTCGTTCGATACATCGCACGTTTTCGAAAAAAAGAAACCGCGCGGGAGAAGAATTAATTCGTCGAGAAGATACGACAAGTGAAATTATATATACGGTTTTAATAGAACCTCGTGACCCGGGAAGAATATATGAATAGTGGAAAGTAACAAAGTTAATGCAAAAATTTGAATGAAAAAGCTAACACCGCGGCTAAATATATATATATATATATATATATATATTTATTATTCCCTTGCGCTCTATACGAACAATATTAATTCAGAGTTCACTCGGTGGATAAACTGTGTCCACTTCCCGGGATATTATTTAATGCCTGCAGAGAAAGAGAGAGAGAGAAAGAGAGAAATGTTGCAAAGTGGCCCCCGTTAAATAAACTTTCGACTTTGTATATCCGGATGGAATCGATCAGCAGCTGCCTCCCCAAGTTCCATTGGCGAGGGGATTCGTCTCCATCGAGGAGAACAATTTCGTATCGGAGTTCGCGGAATTCCGCTCTAAGAATTCGTCTAGCCTTTCGAAATACTGGCCGGGTAGACCGATCAGAGTCGGTCAAACTTTGGGAACGATCCATCTGTTTGTCCGACAAAAGAAAAAAAAAAAGGAAAAAGAAGAGAGATTAATGGGATATATAAACTCTAAAGGAAAAAATATATATATATATATATATATATATATATATCACCAATTGGAAACTTTTCTATTGTCGAGGGAACGACAATTTCAAAAATCGCGACAACTTTAAATTTCCTTTTTCGCGAGATAAATCTTTGAATTCTTCCCCCTCCCCGATCGATTTAAACTTTAAATATATATATATATGTATGAAAAATTGTTTAACGCTTTAAACGGGGCTCATTCCTGACGAGATCACGAGTCAGTTTTATTGTTGAATGCGGCTGAATCCCGAGTCGCGAGAGGCAAGGAAGAGGGGAGGAGAGGTGAACGCGTAGGGTGAAAGAGCGAACGGGACGACAAGTCCTCGTTCTGCCTCTCTTCTCACAATACGATTGAATCGATGCGGCTTGGATACAAGCTGTCTGCGTGGTGTGAATATTTAATGAATGTAACCGTTAATGAGGCACGGTCATATTAGTATTAATTAACGGTAGGACGCTCTTCACGTTTCCATCGTACGAAAAAGAATTTCGATGAAAAGGACGACTTCGAGAGATGAACGGATACAGACGAACGAGATAGAGAGAGAGAGAGAGAGAACATTTCGATCGTTGAATAACGCACAATGTTTCGTTTCCTTATTAATTTGTGCGAGAACAGACGAGCAAAATGTTTCTTTTATTGTTATCACCAAAGAAACCTCCCCGTTGCCATTGAAAAAGTGGAAGTTGTACAACACAATTTCGGGCAGAAAGAAGAAGAAGAAGAAGAAGAGGAAAAAAGGACAAGATCGATTTTTCATTAGCGTCATCTAGGCAAGTTAATTACTGCGGGGGTGAAAGTAACTCTAACAAGCTCATCATCGATTTCATCGAATTCTATCGACCAATAAGGCTTGGTTGGCTAAAAGAAAAATCTATCGAAATATTTATGGAAATTTTAAACAAGCGAAAAAATTTATTTAAGGGGGGGAGAAAAGAAGAAGAAAGGAAGAAAAGAATTCACAGCCACGCCGCGCAACGTCGAATGAACAAATAATATCCGCCATAAAAGACTATCCTCTTTGACATTTAAGGCATCGTGTCCCAAACTCCCGGATGGAGGGATTTAATGGGATTGAGAATGAAGATATCTTTGTATGGCGTAAAAGGCTTTGAATGTGTTGATAGGTTAACAGGATTAAGGCGGGTTCAGCGTGACCCTACAAAGCGGATACTTCAGTTAAGCCACACACAGTCGCGGAGACGCGACTAGAAATTTGCGAGTGACGTTCGAGAACCGGGGCGCGGAGGAAAAAATTAAAGGTAAAGTTTGATATTTCCAGTTGGAGCTCGGATGATGAGACGCATGCGAATCGGATTAAAATAAATTTTCTTTAAGTGGATATCCCGATGCGAATCGGGAGTGGGAAGTAAATAAAACGAAAAAGAAAAAGAAGCAAAAATATCGATGACTCGATCGATAACGAGGTAAAAATGGAAATCCAAGATGACTAGGTTTAATTTAAAATTGCGATTGAAGATCTAATAAGATAAATGGAGACGAACGGATGGTCTTTCTATATTTTAAAAGGCGTCCTCGAAAAATAAAATAAACGATGGAAATGAAATAAACGATGGAAACGGGGAAAGGCTAACCGATGCGTGTTTTCATCGGTAAATTAATGTCCGTACGCGGGATGCAATCGCGCGAAATATCTGTTTTCGTATTCATTCGACCCAATTTCGCGTTGCGTGGACAACGTCGATATATCGCGTCGTCATAGAACTCGAGGCCGATTACGAGACGAATCGAAAGTCTCTGGTTAAACGGATGTCGCACTCGCGCGCCAGACAATTTCATTCAGTGAAAATATTCATTTACCCGACTTCCTGTCGCAGCTGGCAAATATTATATCGCGCGTGCAACTTGCGCGCGTTAATCCTACTCTTCCTCTCCGCTCGTTCCGTCCACGATTGCCGATTATTTCAACATCCAATTCGTCCATCCCGCGGAAGAAGACGGGAGAGAGAGAGAGAGAGGGGGAGGGAGATCTTCTTTCAGTTCGTTTTTCGATTCGTTTTCCCCCCTAAAAAAAAAGGAGATACGCCTTGACACCGCGTTTAATTTGGAAAATTTGAAAATTAAAAATTTCTTTCCTCTTCTTTCTTTTTCTTTTTTTTTTTTTCGGCGGCAGAAACGAAACAACGCGATAAGTACAACGCGTTTCTCTCGACTCGACTTGATGACGTTGATACGAATTTTCCAATTTCAGTCACGAATCGCGAGAATATTGGATTCCATTAGTAGGTTTAATGTCTAACGGTAAATATCGACGTCCGCCCGACTGTTATTGATACTATTAATAAATTAATCCCACGCCTACCATTTCTAAACCAGATGGGTCGATGCACGAACAAACGATTTAATTAAAATTGCCTCGATTGATCTATTGCGACTATCGTTGAAATCGCATACCGACGCTTACCGAGCGTCCACGATGATTATAATTTAGAGACATTTGAGACGAACCGTGTTGTCCCGAATCTGTTTTCCAGATTCTCGATTCGCGGAACGAATTAAAATCGAGCGAGGAAAAAACGTATGTATACGTACGAGCAGATTTCTTTCGAAAAGTCTCGAAGGTAGAAAAAAACGCGTTGGAGGAAAAAAATATCGTTGTACGTTTGTACGCGACACGAGACATCGAGTCGAATACGTTCGCCTTCGAGCGAGTTACGAATTCAATTGAGAAGGTTAAACGCACGAAACATTCGAGAGCAAAACAAATATAATCCGCCGATAACAACTTTGCGCGAGTTGAAAGACGAATATGTTTGTCGGCAGTGGATATAACGCAATATAATTACGATACGCACGATTTTCACGCTAGCTACGCGATTGTCGATCGATAAAAAATCTCCTTCCCTCGATATTAATTTTCTCGCGGTGGAAAACAATTGCTCGGATTTCGATATTCTGGTTCGCGAACAGAAGAAGCGTAATTCACTTTGCTCGCGTATCGAAACCCTCTCTCCCCTCCCTCCCACGGTATTTACTACTACCAGTACTACTACTATTACTACTACTACTACTACCAATACGAGTCGCGTTTCCACCTCGTCACCGTGTGGCTTCCGCTCTCCAAGAACACGTTTCAAAGAGAATAAAAGCTTACTTACTGGTTACTTTCTCGTTCCTCGTCGCAGCACGTTTTGCTCCCGAAACGTGGTCGAAAACACCTGGAATCCTTGCGTGGTCCTTGCGTCTTGTTGCGTCCTCTCTTGCGGCGACAAGCACGGCGTCGTATATGTACGTGTGTATGTGTGTGCGTACGTGTATATGTGTGTGCATGTATGTGCGTACGTGCGTGCGTGCGTGCGTACATACATGTATGCGTAGGTGTGTGCGTACGTGGAGACAAGAGTCCCGTGCTCCGTGAGATTCTCGTCGAACGATCGTCGCAACGACGTGACCGATACGCTTCTCTTGGACGAACTGAGCTCTCCCCCCCTTGCGCCGGCCTTATATAGCACCCCCACCCCTCTAATCTTCCCCTGAATATCCCTTCCACCCGAGTAACCCCTGCACGGAAGACGGGAGCTACGTGGGGATGGATCCTAGTGGTCCACCAAGGACTCCGTTTTACCCTTTCTCCGTCTCCGCCATTCTCTCTCCACTCGGATCGCCCCCTCTCCTCTCCATCTCTCTCTCTCTATCCCCGTTCAACCCTCTCTAAAATTCTCCCTCTTTTCCCTCTTCCTTCTTCCCTTCTCCCTTCCTCCCTCTCGCTTTACGCCACCATCTTTCTCCCCCTTTCCACTCCAAACTTTCCTCCTCGCGGACCTCGGCCGCAAGCCTCTCCTTCTTTCTCGCTCTCTTCCTCCTCCGGTTTACGCCGTGTCCCAAATGACAATGTGTAAACTTCGTGCTCAAAACCCCGTGGCTCACCAGCCTAAGCTTTTCTCTCAGACCCGTGTCTCTCTCTCTCTCTCTCTCTTCTCGTTTCTCGTCAAGATAGATCTTACGCGTCATGCCAAGAATGTCCCTCAGGGTCAGAGAGGAAGAGTACGTGGGGAGAGAGAGAGAGAGAGAGAAGAGAGAGAAGGCTACACGCTTGGATTATTCGCGATAAATATTTACGCGGAGGAGTTGTATTCGTTCATTGAAAAGCGCAGCGATCCTCGTCGTCCGCGCAAATCGAGCCACTTCTTCGTTCCACTTCCATCCATCCACGATGTTTAATCTTCGTCCCAGCTACCATGTCTTTTGCGGTGGGCCAAGATAGATCCGTAGGGATGATATCTGAAATCGTTAGAAACGAGAGGATACAAAAAAAAGAAGGAAGATAAAAATGAAAAGGTTAGAACGATCGGTCCCGAAGATTGGATTATTTTTATTAATAATAAATTCCTCTCCCTCCCCTCCCCGTTAAAAAATACTCTTCCCCCGCGAGCTTTTAACGCGATGGAAAGATAAAAAAGGAGAGAGACAGAGAAAGAGAGAGAGGAAAGAATAGAAAAAAAAAGGTACGCGATGGTCTCGCGAGGCGAGTATTTTCGTGATACATGAAACAGTGGAATGGAAATACGATTAAACGCGGGGATAATAATATCCCCTTCCCCCTCCCCTCTACCTCCTCTCTCCTCCCCCCGCCTCAGTTAAGATTACGTAGAGTCTAGAGTAGATTCAGTGGCGGATACAAAAGTACCTACTACGCGTGTACTCGACTCGTATCAAAAAGCGGGAGGGACACAAAGCGTCTCCGTAATAAAGGAGAAAGAACAATAGCAGAAAAATAACCCGAGTTGCATTCGTGTCCCGTTAGCGTCTCCTCTATTTTACTGCTGCATCTCTTTGCACGCTACCTATGCGAGGACTACATAAATTTCAATGTTCTTTCGCGAATCCCAGGCGCAAATCCCTTCGATTCCCTCTCCCGTTCCGGGACAAACCATCTCCAATGCCAATTTCTCGATTGAAAAGGGGAAAAAAAGGAATAAAAAAAAAAAAATTCGAAACGAAACGAAACCGGATGGATCCTATCTTTCTCTCTCTTTTCTCCATCGGTAAATCAATGGTAATGCATATCCCAAGGCGGATGGACCACTTTTCAAATCATTTCGATCGAAATTTCGGCCGGGAAAAAAATCCTCAATTCTTCGAGCCATCTTTGATTGACCGTGTGCCGAATTCCTCGCGAGGGAGGAGGGGAAGAAAGAACACGTGACAGTTTTTGCCGCTCTCCGTTCCTCATTCTCTTTTTTTCTCCTCTCTCCTTCCCCATCCCTCCCTCAAAGCATACGTGTGCGGGCCACACATCGCACACTTGACGCGCATAAATATCATTATCTCTCCAACAGGCCGCGTATAACTCGATTTGGAGGCGGATCGAATTCCCTCCTCCCTCGTCGCGGTTTCCCTTTTCGACCCGCGACATCATCGTCATCATCATAGCCCTTTTCCTTTCCATTTATCCAGATTGCTGTGTTCACCTTTCTCTCGAATCTTTCTTTCGATGACAGGAACGACACGAGCCACGTTTTAATAGAAAGATTTCAACGGACAGGACAAAGATCGACAGAAAGATCCGATCATTCGAACGTATCGAAGGGATGGTTTCACAATTCTCATAGAGGCGAACGAGATGCAACGAGAGTGGTGGAAAAATGGGCGCGCGGCCCTTTTCGCCGTCGAATTTTCGTCGGGTTGATCGCGATAATCTAATCAACGATCCAGAAATCGTGTCGATGATATCGTGTCAGGGCCGAGCCACCTGGAGTGACCCACCTGACCCTCGCTGCACACGAAGATGCGAGAACGACGAGAGAGAGAGAGAGAGAGAGAGTGAGAGGGAGGCGGAGGACGAGAGAAGGATCCGAAGGAGAAGGAAGGGGGGAAGGGTGGAAAGCAAAGAGAAGGGGAGGTAAGCGAGAGATAGAGAGAGAGAGGAGTAGACAGGAGAGGGTCAAAATCCCCTGGCCATCTCCCGCGCGCACCCTAGGAATTCCTTGCTGCGGCGGCGATAGGGGTGCTTTGTCACCCCTTTCGTGGCTTTCCAGCCCCACCGAGCAGCCTTCGCCCCGTCTGGAGGGGATTGTAGGGATGCTGTCGTCATGGATACCCGGTGCACCGGTGGGGATGGAGCACGGAGGGCCGACGGTGGCATTGATCGCTGCGCCCGTGGACCATCACAGTGTTGCCACGGGTGTAGAAGGGGTGAATACAAACCCCCCCACTCCCCTTACGATCGCGCGGTCCTTACCGCACACGCATTATGGACTTCGTATTCGTACGAAAGCATGCGTCCAAGTATGGACTTACGTGCTTATGCGCGCCTGGCGTGAATGATTCGCGACACGAGAGCGAATCCGTTATATCAGCCGGTATGCAGACGCCGCGACACTGTTTCCTTCCTTCCTTCCTTCCTTTCTTCCTTTTTCCGCCGGTCTCCAAGAAGCGGGGAGAGCAAAGATCGGGACGAGACGCGATATCTATCGCGATTCCGATTTGGCGATACGAATACGGGAATTTCGAGCAAGGGTGCGTTTTTGATGGAGAACAGCTTAAAAATCGCTTAACCTCTATTTAAAATCGTTGCAATTGTCTTATATTCGAGAGAGAAGATGTTTGCGCGACGTTGCATCGTAGAAACGATGATTTGAGACGATAGGAAGAAAGGAAAAAAAAAAAAAGAAAGGAAAAGTGGTACAAATTCTGGATAGTAGTCGTAGTCATTTGAGCGAGTAACGAAAGCTTTATCGCGATGGCGGATGACATTAAACCTGGATAAAGGAGGTTTTTAACACCGTCGTAACCCCATTACGCGTCGCGTCACCCACCCTCCCTCTCCCCACGCAGCGGGGGTGCAACTCTCTCGGGGTGGTTTCGGGGAAAAATAAAAGATACGCGCCGAAACATCTCGTCGATCCAAAACGTTCCTCGTTTTTCCTAAGCTTTCACGAATTTCACACGTGTACGCGAAGTGTCGCGCTTGATGAATTTGATTTTGATCGATGCTACAAATATTTCAAAGAAAAAAAGAAAAAGAGAAAAGAAAAACTGATTCACCGTAGATATAAAAAAAAAAAATTTCACGAGTCTAACTCGTCGTGAATGAACCGATGCGTTACGACGACGTATAGATAATTGGTTGCTCTTTCGCCTAAAGGGAAAAATATAACGTTGAATCGACGAGATAGATGCTAGAATGCCTCGATCCTCCAATACTATCTACACTCTCCATCATTTCATAATTACTTTTTTGAGGTTACCGAGGCTATCGATACCATCCATCCGATCCATCCAACGTTCACACATTGACACAAGCGTTTCTCGTTGATTTAATCTAGCGAACCTATATATACGGGATATAATCCTATCGCAATTTCGAAGTTCCGCGGGAGCCGCACGTTATTCCGAAAATTCGTCCGGTTATTTTCATAAAATGATTCCTGCGTTTATCGTATCTTATCGGATAAATAACGGATTCGTCTCTCGTTCGATCCATCATCCACGATAATGTTCCCTTCTTTTAATTTTTTCCCACGACCTTGAAGACCACCTTCGCCGCACGATCTTCGAGCAAACCTTTGAAACCGATTCTTGTTCTATTTAATGACGCAACTTGGATCATCCTCGTTACTTGGATATTCCAAAATCGATCGACGATACCCTGGATATCGAATAAATTCAAGCAGATCTTTCTTCTTCGTACGTTTCTTTATCTATTTCTCTATTATTATTTCAAGCAAATATATATTTTTATCGAAGAGTTCCTTCGAAAGAAAAGAAGAAGGGAAACAGCCTTCTCTAGATCTAGGCTCTTATTATAAAACTGCTGCACTTTATATATATATATATATATACCCGATATATTTGAACCTTGAGATCGAACAACCACGTTAATAACCATCCATTTCAGAAACTTTCAACGAAGAAGAAAACCAACCCGCATCTCGCCACCACGTCGATTTCCTCCACGAAGGTACGCACGAGGGGATGATGCCGACTTTCCAATTGTTATCGCTTACCACGCAAGGAGAATGCAATCGTACATCGATGCGTCGAATCGAAGCGCAACACGCGATTTGTGCGGGGGGAGGCGCCCCCTCCTCCCCCGCCACGCATCGAGCTGCCGACCATCGTATCAATAATAAATGGCACGCATCGTTAAATCGATGCCTCGAACAATTACACAGAGCCGCTATCGACGCCCGTTTCCCGATCGGATCGCGTCAAAACGGCGACGTATACGTGTCTCTGTGATCGATGACTCGATCGGAGAACGGGAAGCTTAACTAACTGGCCCGTTCCTGCTATCGGATTTTGCTTTTGCTAATTAAAAAATTCCACGCCAAGTCGGAGATTTCCTCTCCCGTCGCCGCAGAGAACGGCCTTCCCCAACCCATCAACGAATCCAATACCACAGCGCCTATCCGCGTATTTAATTCCTTCCTACGAGCACGCATTAGAATAATTTTATTTCGCGCGAATTAATCGTCTCCCTCTCGAGTGCAACAACCTTCGAAACTTTCACAAAGATTCCTTATATATAATCTTCATCCATCTTCATCTACATTTAATTTCTTCTTTTCGTTACATCGTGGAATCGAAGATACCACGAATCGTGGAGACTTTTCAACAACTTTCGAAAGTGACAAAGATTAAAAGGAAAATGATCGTTGCCATTATCTTCGTTCCGTCAATGGCAAGGTGTGTAAAAAAAATCGAGTGCAAACCAGATATATCAATCCGAAGAATAATCAATTCTTTCCTCTACGTAAGTTGCGTAAGGGGGAGGAAAAAGGCGCGTTCAGAATGTCGAGCGCAATAACGCGCTCGCTTAGAAGGCGCAGGCACGCGCGGAACGCTTTTCGGCTCGCTTAAGTTAAGGGGATGCGTCGGGGGGGATGCATAGACTATCTATCTGTGCGCAACTTGGAACGTTGATTCTTCAACGCAGAGGAAAAAAACTGGACGCACGAGTGAAAAGATTTTATTCTTTTACTCCTTTTTCTCTCTCCTCCTCCCCCTTGGGAGACATTACAGCTTCATTTACACCGAGGGAACGATGATAGTGCAATTTTTAATTTAGCCGGTGCAATTATCTCCTCCTTCTCCTCCCTTCCTCCTCCCACTCTATCTCTCTCTCTCTCTCTGTCTTTCTCCCTTTCTATCATAATCCTGCCAGGTTTTATCTTTATTTTGGCGATAATAACGGGCCACGAGGCGCGCGGAACGTCAAGGAAATTAACCACGGAATGCCGGGTAATATTTACGCGGTTTCCAAGGAGGAACATCGGGCGCTGCTGGGGTTTGGCTTAAGCATTTTTTAATTAAATCCGTATCGATAATAACGCCGCGACTCGCGTTATATATATATAGAGAGAGAGAGGTGGCCTGTTCGCCAATAGTTGGTTCGACGTAACGAAATTCATGAGGGTCCAAAGAGGGACGCGCATTAGAGGAGAAGGTAAAAAAAAAAAAAGAAAAAATGTATTCGAGGCGCGCAGCTGGATACCGTCGACTGCATCACTTTTCCTACTTACTCTTTCACCCCCGTGAAAGGATGAAAGGGAGTAATTTCCAATCGAGACCGGCTACGCGAGGTGATGCTTCTCTATTTTCTCTTTCCTTCCCTCTGGCTTTTTTTTTCCCCACTCTCTCTCTCTCTCTCCCTCTCTCTCGCGTCGAGCTTCGAGCTACGCCAACGAAAAGAGAGGAGTAGAAAGAGAGAGGCGCGTTGAATGAACAGCGTTAAGTGTGCTGGATCGCATGAAAATTGATCGGCTAATATCGGACAACGGAATATATATATATATACACGTGTAACCAGTTTTCTCTCGCGAAGATCGTATAAACAGGTTTCCAGAAACCTGGAGAGAAATATAATTGAAATTCCATCTGACTCGATCGCGAATAAGAAAAGTAACGGTAACCTTAGCGTAATCCCCGACTTTTCACCAAGTTTCGCGTTCATCTCCACGAATGGAAAAGCGGAAACTTTTATTAATGAACGACGATAGAGCAGAGATCAAGCTGGGATGCGGTTAAAGGGGATGTCGATTTTTCCTCCGACTCGTGATTCCTCGTCGTCCTCGTCGTCGTCGTCGTCGTCGTCGTTGTCGTCGTCGCCCTCCTATTCAATTAGGGACGGGGAGGGGTGGGCTTCGAAACTTGTTCGAAGTATATGAATTATATAATACGGATCGCGAGATAGGTGTATCTCGCCGCTGCCGCGTGTTATAAGCGAATTAGATGTCTCTGCAAAGGTGGGCCAAAGGTAAGTCGCGATGTCGCATCGTCACTCATGCCGCACACGGGGGGAGGGGAGGGTTCGCGACGCGTGTTTCCTCTATCTAGGGTAACTAAGTTTCGTTCCTCCTCCAGGAGGAGGGTTTGTCTGCCACCGACAACGGTGACAATACCGCAACGGGATTCTCTCTCATTGTGCGCGATTAAATCTCCACGACCAAAGTGATATCTGTGCACCTTCCTCCTCGTTCGAGACGCGCAACCACCGTTGAAAGGGGGTGGTGGAGAGATCGAGAGGAAACGTATGTGACGTACGAATGAAAACAAAGTCAAAAGGCGATTTTTGCATCGGTCGTATAAGTATAAAGAGCAACTAACGGAAACCTGTTCCATGGCTTATCGATAGTTTACGGACAACTAGTTCGGATACGGTGCGCAAAATAGTTGTCTAACTAGTTTAATATACATAACGAAGCATTGACGACGCACGACTCGTCAACTATGCTCACTATCAACCGAGTCGTTTATTAACTATGCTATTCATTGAGTTACGAGTTGCCTCTCTCGTTAATGGAATATCGCGCAACGCTTACTCTCGCTTCCCAACTGCCGCCGCGCTCACCACTCGCGATAAGATCGCTCGCCATTTCACGGGATTAAATATCGAGGTGGAGAAAAACCATCCTTTCATCTTACGTTCGAGCTTCGCCGGATCTTGAGAGCTTAAAAGCGTCTCGCGCGTCAGGAAAGTCATTAAAAAAATATATATATATGTACGTATGTATATATGGATGGATGTAACGCCGCGAGAAAACGTGTAAAATCGAAGCTTCGAATCTCTCTCTCTCTCATCCCTTATTTATTCCATTGACACGAAAGAGAAAATTCCCAAGTTTTTCGAATTATTTTCTCAAACGATCTTAAGGAGAATTACGAATCGTCGATTTTTCTCTAAAAGGAGAATATATGTATCGAATATGTATCGCGCGTGATTCCTTGATAATCGTGACTGAGAGCGAAAGGCCTGAGAATTAAGGCGCGGTTTGAAATGTCATCACTGTTAAAAAAAGGAAAAAAAGAGTAAATAAAAAAAAAAGGAAGAAAGGGGAAAAAAAAAAAGAGAAAGTTGTACGCGATGTATACACACGCGTCTGCCACGCGCGCTATTTAATAGCGCGGGGGGGGGGGGGAGGAGCGGGGCCGCGGTTTATCGGTGTTGGTGAGAAACTAGCCTGGCAATGGTGCATAGAACGATGATGATAGATGTTTACTTGTGGTGGTGCACTGTCAGTGGTGCAGGCCCATTGTTCCCCGGACACAAAACAGTCGGCGTACAAAGTGGCTGCTGCGTTCGCTGCGGCGAAGGCGAAGCCGAGGAGAAGCGGTGGGTGATGAGGGGGCGGGTCGAGGGTGCCTCCACGGTGGGTGGAGATGGGTACGGCACCGAGGAGAGAGAGAGAAAGAGAGAGAGAGAGAGAGAGAATCACAGCGGTATCAGGGAGTGGGTATTGTCTACAGAGCTAATCAAAACCAGCCCTTTCAACGGACCACTCTCTCCCCCTACCTCTCCTCTCCTCCCGCTACCTAACACACGCGTGTACATCACGCATCTACATCCGTGTCGGAGGACAGTGTGTAGGTGTCGTAGGTTTGTGCTGGTAAACCGTTTCTAGGTAAATAAGAGTCGAGGCTAAGTTTTCGCGTTTGCACACACGCGCTAAGGGTTGGGGAGGGAACAACAGTCGGGATATTTTCACGAGGCGAGGCTTACCTTTTTCGAGCGTGTAATTTCATGGTCGACAAGTTAGCAAGGGATGAAAGGGGTGAAAGGAGCGAGATTTCAACCACGAAGTCACGAAGTCACCTCGCGAGATAAAGGAACCGAATCGAGTTCCTTTCTCCTCTTCCCTTTCCATACGAAAAATCGGAAAATATAATAAATCTCGGCATCCGTATCGCGATTCGTTCGTCAGACGTACATACACGTGTGTTGAACTACGTCAGAGAGAGATTCGACGATATTGCAAGCACGGTTCTCGCGCCAAGTTTCGCATTTCGGAGAAGAACGAGATGATGAGAAAGAGAGATAATGTTTCTAATTTCCGAAACGAACCGTGTTACAGTTTAGTTGCGAGACCGTGTCGAACGCGTGCCTCTTTGCCTTCTCCCCTTTCACGCTCCTCCTCCTCTTCCCCGCTCTCTAAACTGTTCGCAAATTGAATCACACCGCGCGTTCGCGAAGAGAGTCTGCTCGCTTGGATGAAGATGGTGTTGTTGGAGAACAGGTTTCTCGAGTATGGACGCAAGGTGAGGGTGGAGGGAGAGAAAGAAGAGACCGAAACTCCGAGGGGAGGAGGCAGGGTGTACATTTCATAAAGTTGGATGTGTGCCGCTCGCTATTTGCCAAGGGTGATGGTGGCAGTCAGTGGTGGCTTGGCTTGGCTAGGCGACGGAGGAGGAGAGGGGTTGTATCTCTCTAACTCGAGCGCCTATAACATCCATATCTATATCCCATGTACCGGGTGTCCAATAAATCTATTACCCCGTCCCGTGGGGCTGGAACCGGCGGGTGCCGTACCAACGAATACACAGCAGCCGCGATACACGTATATAGACTGCATGAGGGATTGCCCCGATGCCCGTCTATCTCCGTTATGACTTCCAGCCACGAAAGGCGATCGCGTTCTTTTTCTCCTTTCCTTCCTTTTCCTCCTCCTCTCCGCTCGCCCCATATTTCTTCCGCGTGCTCCTTGCGCGAAGCGTAACGTCCGCACGTGTTGCAATGCTCTCTTTCTCCTCGCGTCCTCCTGAGCGGTATCTATATTCGTTTTTGTTTCTCCCCCCGACCTTTGGGGATCCGAGCTAACTCTTCCTCTCCCGAGTTCCTTTCTCTCTTCCTTTCTCAATAATCTTTCTTTTCTTTTTTTTCTCTCTGAATAATAAATAAACATGAATGGCATCTTCGAGATCTCCATTCTCCTCGGGAACTCGTGAAAGGGAAATGCGAAAGGGAAAGGGAGAAGAGGAAGAGGAGTATCGGTTTCCTGGCGGTCGGTGAGGAGGAACGGTGGTGATTCGCGGATAGTTGCGCCGGTTCAGCGAAGCAATCGGAGTTAGAGGAGCGGAGAAGAGAGAGAGAGAGAGAAGAGGAAACCACTTTCCGAGCAATTGTCATGGACAAAAAAGCCGGCGAAACGACGGGAACTACTCTGGAAACGATAACCGTGGACGGATGGACACGCGGTTGGTCGACGGACGGAGGCGCGGCGTAGACAAACGCGGAACGAGGAGCTGGCTGAGAGAGCGGCTAGAAAACGAGCAGGCAGAAACTCCCGCCGGTGGTTGGGAGAACCGGGGGGCAGGGAAAAAAGAGAGAGGGGGGGGGCGGGCGAGCGGAAAACGGAGGGGAGGCGCGGGGAGAGTAGGAGGGCACGGTAATACGCGAGACGGAAACGGGCGGGAAAAAGGCAGTGCCTAGCGGAGAATAAAACCAGAGAAATTGTCATTGTGCTGAAGAGGTCCGGGCATATAACAATGACAGCGGCTGACGCAGCATCCCGCAGCTACAGATCATCCCTGGATATTAAAAAGTCGGCCTACCGCGCGACGACTCTCCCTTTTCCTCTTTCTCTCTCTTCTGCGCACTCACCTCACTCGCCCCCCGTCCCTTCTTCTTCTCCTCTGTTTCTTTTTTCCCTCCCCTCCCCCCCTCTTTCCTTTTCTTTTCTCTCTTCCTTTCTTCCTTTCTTCCTTTCTTTCTTTCTTTCTTTCGTTCTCACCCCCTTCGACGCGGAAACCGCGTAACCGATACCAACACCAACGCCGTTGGTCGTGGGGAACGACGAGGATACGAGGGGGGGAGGAGGAGGGGAGGTTGGTTCGATTCCGGGAGATTCTCTCCTCGTTCCTTTTCCTCTTGCGAGAAAACAATGGCGAGATACTTCGCGATTTCGTGTCATCGACTCTCCCTCCCTATCAGGAATTGTTGAATCCTTGCATCGCGAGGAGGTACCATACATCGAGGGGAAGGTACCTCAGGAGGAGGTTTATCCGTGAAGGCCGTAGGGGTATCCTAGCTGCGTTCCCGTTTCTGGAGTTCTGGCCGGAGGTGGGGTACGCGGTGGGAAGAAAGGGGTCAGGTTGAGCGGTTCCGGATGACTTGGACGAGAACGGATACGTCAATGCGACTAGATGGAGGATGGAGAGGAGGATGGAGTGGAGGAGGGGAGGTTGACGATTGCACGGGAGGAGTGGTAGTATTGACATTCCCGTGGCATGGAATGGTTAGAATGGAGCAGCGGCTTCATGAACGATCTTGCCCCGGCCGGAATAACGCCTGCCTTTGTACCCCCGTACGGCGGGGGGAGGGTGGAAATCGAAGGAAGTAGGCACGAATTAACGAAGATTTACGTCGAGCTAAGTATTATTGGGTGGGAAAGAGAGTATTCGCGGATACATCGTGCCTTTCTCGATTCTCCAATCGGTTAATTAGCGTTGCTTACGCGCCAAGTGGATTTTCTTTCTTTCCTTCTTCTTCTTCTCGTGAAGAATATGAGAGACGGAGATTAAAAAATTTCTTTCGAATTCGAATGTATATATAAATAAAATAAAATAAAATGTACGTAGGAGAAGGAAGAATGCGAAGCAAGGATCGTCGGTGGATATTTCGAATTCCGTTAACGTCATCCTGTCAATAGGGAGGATCGTCTAGTTTCCTCGACGGGGAGAGACTCGCGTCTGTGGCGAAGAGACGATTGGGAGAAATGAAACGTTTCCATTAGATCCGCAACGATAATCCATGCACGCCCGATCCGCCTCTGATGCAGAAATTCATCAGGACACTCTTCTCATGAAGCATTCACGAGCACATTGAATTAATACCTGGATCATCCTGGAAACGGCGCGATGGCTATTAGTGGGCGTACAATACGGGCACCGATTCATCCATGTTATCGATCCTTCTCCCGTCAAAAATCGGCAAGCTTTCGACGTTGCTTCTTGCGCCGCTCTCCAACTCGGCTTTAAATGGAAAAAAAAAAAAGAATATCTCAAATTTTCGAACCTGATCAAAAAAGAAACCAAAACCGTCTACGATTGTGGAAACGCGCAACCTTCATCTATATCTTCGATTAACGAGCTGTCTTATCGCGACGAAAATCCGACGAAAATCGAAACGAGCGGGCAACGAGCTATCTCGCTTATGGAACACAGCGCGAGCGCCGTCCAAAATTCGGTGCAAGAGTCCTAGTGGCGGCCACTCGACGGGGAGGGTAACACATTGCGTCGCAATGTGCATCCGTTGTTCCTAGCCGGCCCTAGTGTGCGTATACAGGATCATGCAAATGTGACGCGTATGCGATACTCGTGTGGCCCATGACGTCTAGTGTCCTGCCGATGACGTTTACTGCAACCACGCCCTGTCCGTGCTCGTCCATCCTGGACAGGCATCGACCTCCTTAATTATCAAGGATTCGAATCGACCGATCTATATTCGCCCAATTATACGTTATATATATATATATATATCTTTCGAGCCCGAAATTTCGCACGGTTACGATAAATCGCGTAAGAACCGCGGAATCGACCGTGTAACGAACGCTTGAAATTCTTCGTCAACGAGTATTCCGGAATGCCTACGGGTTATCGTCACTGGACGCGTGAAATTTTACCGAGCGACAAGTTTCTTTCGATCCGTAAATAGGTCGTTGTTGGCAGGCCGAATTCCATAATGAGGGTGGAACGGGAATTTCGAGCGCGATTTAGCGGTAAGCCGCGCTAACCGCGCCGGTATACTTGCCCGGAAACGTGCGCTATAATTGTATCGAATTAGCGACAATTTTTTTTTTTTATTCCAACAACTTCTCCTTCAATTTCTCTTCCAAATTATTCTTCTTCCTTTTTTTTCCTCTTCCTGTCTTCCCAAAATACTTTGACGAATTATAATATTCCGTTCCTCTTCGATATCTATCTTGCATCTTTCGATACAAACACAATTCGTTTAATCAAATTCGATGTTCTGAATCGGAAAAAAAAAAAGAAAGAAATAGAAAAGAGGGGGAATTTGAAAGGGAAAGGGACGATTCGAGTCTTGTAGAAAAAAAAATTGCTTTACACGATTTAGAATACGGTTCGAATACGTAGCCCAGCGACCGACATCGAGAAGTCGAACACGAAGCGATGATATTCGATGGGAGTTTCGAGCACGAGCATCGAAATATCTGGTAGGCCGCAGTGGGCAGAGAGTATGTACCTACTCGGGTACGGAAATGTCCAGCGAGATAGCCACTCGTAACGAACAATGGCCGATTCTGGTCTCGCCAAAGTCGACTGTCCCTCCACGTGTATATACAAGAGTCCGCTCTCTTTCCTCGTCCCTCCCTCTCTCTCTCTTTCTCTTCTCCCGACCGTTGTGTCGGTACCGAACCGTCATAATACACGGTATCGCTACTTCTGCCAAGTGAGCGACTTCCGTCTTCCTTTTCGTTGTGCATCACAATGGGCCGCAAATTTAAGAGTGTCTGCGAGAAAGCCGCGTACGCTCGTCTTCGAAAACCTCTTCTTCGAAGGAAGAGAGAGAAAGGTAGGAGTGCGTTTTTTTGAATAGACACATTCCTATTGACTGACGATCGTTTTATTTCTTCGTATGTGTATAAAGGAGGAGGGGGAGTATATTAGAACGCGCTCTACAATATCAATCCTTTCAATACTTCGTTTTCGAACGTTAATCAAACGTCTAGAATTCTTCTCCGAAAGAAAATTCCATCTCTGCGGAGACGCAACTCTTCTCCTCTTTCGAGGAGGGACGACCGATTTTTCTCTACCTAGAAGAGGCTCCAGAAGAGAGTTACGCGGCCTCCTTTTTATAAGAACTTATGTGAGAGATCGGGCCAACGTGTCTCCGCTAATCTCCGCTATTTTTTCGCGACCGATGTGACCAATCGTCGATGATCGCGATGAATCTTGAGATTTTCCTCGAAAAAGGAAAAAAGAAAAAAAAAAAAGAACGTACGACGATTTCGAGGATCCTTCGAGGAAGAAAGAGACGATGCTTCGCGAAAAGCAATTAGGGGAACGAAGAGGGGGGAAAGGGAAACAATCGAGGGAGGGAAAAGTACGCGTCAGGATCGAATGTCGATGGAGACGCGATTGATTATGATTTATGGCGAGGAAGTATGCTCGCATCGATGGACTCGCCGATGTCCTGCGATTCGGAAAATTTCACGTGGAGAAAATCTGAACGTGACCCGCGATAGGACAGAAATTCTTCGAAATTCCCTATCCCTCTATTTCTAATCATTCCTCTCAGAATTTAAATTACCACGAGGATCGCCAGCCACACCTCTCCAGTCCTAATTGATCTCGTCAACGCGCGATTAAGCTTTCTAAATTCATAGAAAACGCGCGATAATTATGCACGGCTAGTGATATATTTATCCTCCTCGGGGGATGCCTCTTGATCTGTCTAGCAAAGGCGAGGTGAATGTCTAAATAATAATAATAGAGGCGTTGAACTAATTATTCATTTCTTCCTGTCTTTTTGTACAAATGGATGTTTAAATTCGTAAAAGATTGAAGATAGTTTGTCTAGTTTGTATATAACAGAGAAAAAGATACTGTGCATGATCGTTTAAAGACTTAAACAAAAGAAAGAATGAATAAGTAAATCAGTTCATTGTTCTGCAACGATACAATTCTTCGTTTCTAAAAAACATTTGACGATGCAAATTATAAATAATCAATTTATACGAACAGATTTAAGATAGATAGAATTGTTGTACTATGACTTCTTATATCGAGTAATGTAACGAGTCTTGATATTTCATCTTCGTATTTTTATAAAGATTATAAAGAAATAAAACTAGCTACGTTCACGAGTAATATTCCTCCCAAATTCAAACGCATGAAATATATATATAGAAATCGTACGAAAAAATAAAAAAAAAAAGAAATTACGAATGCACACAAAGGGATGCACGAAAGATATGAATATTTCCACACCCATGCGAAGAATAAAATTACACAAACATACGTTCTTTTTCTTTTTTTCCAAGATTTTAATTCGCTCCACCGACCCATCTATCCCCGACATTATTTATTATTATTTTCTCTCTTTTTATCGACACGAACTACCCCCTCCCTCCCCATTCCAATCAAAATCCATCCAATTCTTGTATACAGCTGAGCCACGAATTGCGCAACGAAGCCGTCAATATTTCGCCCCGCCATTCGTGCGGGTAGCTGGGTCAGGCTTATTCAATATTAAGGAACTGACCGCGCCTGAAGCGGTGGACAATGCGTCTCACTATCGTAGCTGTCGACCTGGACGAGCACGCCAATTGATACCCCGAAGGACTCGCGAATAGTTCCCCCGGGATCCCTTTCCCTTCCTACCTGATCCCGTTGAATTAATTGCGCCTGCACAAAGAGACGAGACGACCTACATTCTACGCTTCTCCCACGTTTTCTTCCCCTTTTCTCCCTCCCCCCCGACATATTTGTTCCCTTTCGCCAAAGTTAAATGGATCATCGAACAACAAGATCGGTACAATCGATTGAAACACGTCTAAAGAAGAAAAAAAAAAAAAGAAAGGAGATCGAAACTAGGAGACTGCTAATTAAACGGATTGATGGACGCGATGATATCGGTGAATAGATAAGCCTTCCCCGATGGAAATCGATCAAATTAAACATCCAAGATGTTAAATTAATCGGCATCTATTCGCTCGGTTGATAAAGTGGTTTCCATTTTCCATTAAAACCGATCATGCACGAAGTGGGATCGGTCTTTACACTGAGCCGGCCACAATTTTAAGGCGAGATTTTTCAATCGATAATAATTACAAGATTGGACGAGATGATCAAAGAGATTGAGAAGGAGGAAGGGGATTAACGAATTATCAAAGAAATCTTTTCTTTTTAACGAGAGTTTGTTAAAAAAAAAAAAGAACGTAACAAAACGCTTGATAAATCGAACGATACGATTCTAAACGTCGAGTCTAGCCACAGCCAACGAGTGCATTTTGAGACGCGCTTCAAGATATCTCATTAATTAAGTCCCTGCCGGATCTTAAGGGCAAAGACGGTAAAAGATACGATACGAACGAGTTTGCAAAGTTTTCTCGGCTGATAAAAGCGATTAAACGGTGGCATAATGTAACGGTAACGGTAACGTTGGTTGGTTGGTTGGTTGGTTCGTTAGGGAAACGGTGGGCTTCTTGCCCTAAGTGATCTCGTATAACACGGGATTTTATGGAGAGTGCATCGAGGTGGAGGTCTCTTTGCATGCATTTGGAGGAAGGCTGAGTGCCTCCGCTATCGAAATGACGATTATCGTCCATCTTGTCGAGCTTGCGGCCGCGCTTTAGGCCCGATACACATTTCTCTCCACCCTCCCTCCTCCCTCCAATTTCCTTCCAAGATTTACGTCCCTCTCCCCCTCTCGAAACGGATGCTCCTCTCGGTACATACACACCGATCGTCCATCAAACATTCATCGATCTCCTTCCACGATCCTAGGCCACGCTTTCGTCGTCCAATTTTTCCTTCTTTTCCTTTTTCTTTTTTTTTTTCCTTCCATATCCAAGTCATACCTCCCCCTCCAGTCATACAGTCACGCAACAGGGACGAAGGGTTTGTAATTTTGATCGGTGGAATCGGTGGAAGCATCGACGTGGTTAATGCACGTGATTAACGCACGGTGGTTAAATCTTGAGGCGATGCCAGGCCAAGCCTCGGCATTCCCTTGATTGTGTCTGTAATATTAAACGCAATTCAACTTGGCAGACAACCGGGCGGCCTACGACGATGGCCGGTATCGAAGTAAATAGGGCAACGAAGGGATATCATCCCCATCGAGACGAAACTTGAACCGAGTTTTCAACAAAATCTCGGTTACGCGCGTATACAGCAACTCCCAACAGGGGGAGGGCCGGCCGGTAATTAATTAAGGATGAATCGATCTTTCCACCAAACTATCCTCCCACCTCGACAACCATCTTGTTAAGGAGATCTCGTTAATCCCCCCGTGCGTTGGTCAAAGACCAAGTACATCGCGTACCATCAGCTTGCTGCGAGTCTTCCTCTAGTCTTCTTCCTACTTGGCTAATTTATCCAATCGTGCTTTATTGCCGTCGATTTATATCGGTCAGACGTATGAGAGAGAACTATCCTGTCCCATCCCTCTCGGGGATATCGGTCTCGAAATTTGTTTGCCTTTGTTTTACGACGGGACCAGGTTGCATCAACTGGATCTTATTGGATTCCGAGACGACGCCGATCCCGAGAAACACGGGCGCACGTGTTGTGTGCACGAGGCGATACACGCGTCACGCACACACGAATCTCGGACGAGGGAAATTTATAAGCTGGATAAAAGAAAGAGAAAGGATAAAGAATCTCTCTCTCTTGAGAGAGAAAGAAATGAAACGTACGAATGCTTCGAAAAAATTTCCAAAAATTTCTGAAACAAAAGGAAGAGAAACAGAGAGAGGTTCCATTTAGGGGTGTAAGCCGTTGTTCCCGGAGGAAGGAAAGGCAAAGTCTTGTGTCCTCTCTCGTGGAGAAAAGACAATCGCGACGGGGGAGGGATATATAAGAGCGGTACGATGTAAAAGGAAGGCAAGGTAAGACGGTAAGGAGAGGTGTGGGGTGGAGGTGTGCAGGACGAATAGCAAGCAGTGTCTCGTGGGAGTGTGCACCAGGTGCCGGGTTAACCCCTGCGGCTTAGATGTCTTTAGGCGGCGCGTTACCCTGTCGTTTCGCAACCAGAAGGTGGTAACCAATCGGTCCGTGTTCGGGGAGGAAGAAGACGAGGATGGAGGAGGAAACAAGGTGGATGTTGTCTAGACGAGCGTACAGGGGGGTACGTTCTCTACGTGACTACGGGAAAACCATTCTTCTTTCCGTGGATCCGTGGAGAGAGGATGATCCTGCGCTTTTCTCCTTTTTCGCGCTAATCGAACGTTGCAAATTTCGCCTGCATCTCTCTTTCTCTTTGTTTTTCTTCTTTTTTTTCTAACGCGCGAGATTTATCGCGGGTTATCCACGAGTTTGAGCTCAAATTTCCGATTATTATAAATTCCTGAACCATCGTTAAACTCTTCAGAGAGACACGATCCCTTCTTAGAAGTCTCGAATGAAATAACACGAGTGTTGGACACGGAATGGAAGAAACGGAACGCAAGGATAGGTAAACCGATTGAATAAAATTTTAATCGACTTTCAATGGTAATAATACGAAAAAGGAAAAAGAGTAATTGTTTATCGTCATCAAATTTTTCTCCCCACTTTTCTTCTAATCGATACCCATCCAGTGTCAAGCTGGCGATCTAACTCTCCTCTTCTCGTTTATTATCCTCGAACGAAAAATATTTCCAGCCGAGGAATACCGTTCATTTCCACAATCCTCCTCCTCCTCCCCGATGCTTAATAACGCGTACAACATATATTTCTCGAGACTTAAGGTTCAAGGCAACCGAAGACGAATGAAAAAAAGAAGAAGGAGGAGGAGGAGCCGATGTGGATGCGGAATACACGGAAGATAGAAAGGAACAAAATGGTTGGCAAAAAACGTATTTTCGTTTGCAAGTTCGGAAGGAGGAGGGAAACTACCCTCCACCCTCGGAAAGGTAGCAACGGAACGGCGTAATGCGGCGTGGTAGCGCGTTAGGGTACGAAAAAAAAAGAAAAAGAAAAAAGAAAAGAAAGAAAGAGAGAGAGAAAGGAGCGCGAAAGGAAAGGAAAGGCAGTGCATGTGCATTCGAGGCCGTACGATAGGCAGTAAGTAAAATAATAAAATACAAGCAACGTCGGTTGTACCGCGTCGATACGACGGGACCAATGGGAATCTGGGAAAGCCCGTGACGTCGTTGGACGCACGCCCGTTGCTAGGAGGGTCGTAGGTGGAGCTTGCAAGAGCGACGCCCCAGGAGGACAGGTGGAAAACGCAGGTGAAACGCGAGATTCCTACGGGGGCGACGCCGAATTCGTGACGTGTACGGTGCACCCTTTTCGCCTTCTTCTTCCTCTTGTTCCACCGGACGGACTCCCCTGTTTTTCGAACCAACCCCGCGCCTCTTTGTCGCAGTACCACCGCCCCTTTCCAAGTACCAAGGAGACCGCACACGCAAACACACGTACACACACCCGCGCGCACGTTACACGTTTTCTCCAAAATGGACGACATTAATCCTTAAACGCGGCCTCGCGTTCGATGCACGCGAACGAGTGCATCGAATAATAAGCCGGCGCGAACGACCATGAAATTCGTATTCCTATTTCGCGTTAACCACGTTCCCTTCCCTCCTCTCCCTCGTTTCGAGGGAATTTTTCGGACGTTCAGAAGAAACGTTTAGACGTATCGATCGAGTCCGCTCGGTCATCGAGTGTTTTGAATAATTGAGAGGAAATAAAGGAACGGATGTCGCGTCGAAATCGAATCGAAATTTCCGGGAGACCATGGTCTAGGATTCGAGGAAGGGGGCGTAAGAAGGAGGCGTAAAATTCGTTCCCTTCCTCCCTCTGAGCATCCTCCAAGAGAGAGATCGCGCTGTCCAACGACAGCCGGTCTCGAATATTCCACGTACAAGTCGGGAATATGGAGGCACGTAGATACGTATTTCGCCAAAGAAATACGTATCTTTTGGCCCTCCCTCTTCCATCCTTCTTGAGAAGGTAGTGGAAAGACAGAGAGAGAAGGAGGAGGAGGAGGAGGAGAAAGGCGAGGAGAAGAAGTTGGCCGTGGGTTGGAGGAACCACAGACAGGTTACCTGCGTGGAAGTAGAATTTTGTGCAGAGTTGTGTGTGTATATGTGTGTGTTGCGCGGTTGTAACCGCACACAGACGCCTCGGTTGTGGCCGCCACGTATGGGCGTACCTTGAAAGACGCCTGCAACTTTCATGCCGAGACGCGAGACGCCTTGTCGGAAGATGGCTGTCGGGTAACAGCCAGCCTCGAATAAACTGGTAAATGCTTTCGTTCGACTAGCTCCGAGCTACAAGAGCAAGCCCGAAGAAATCCATTTTCGATTTGTTCCCGAGTGCTCTCCAGCCGAGTTGGGCGGAATTTCTTGCCTCTTGCCCAGCAATGGCGCCCGGCCTGATCTGATCTACCACCCCTAATGCCTCTTTAGGAGGAGAACCCGGGGTGTATACCTATTCCGTATACGTGGAAGCCTTCCACGTCTCGAGAATTCGTGCAGACTTCTTACAGAGTCTTATACGTCGAGTATCGAGATGTACACATATATATATTTTCCGTTTCGCTCGTTTATTTTTTAGTAAAATCCTAGAAGGAAGAGGAGGAAGAAGAGGAAGAAGATTATTGGTGCTCGATACGAAATTTATCGCGATGGGGGTATTAAAGAGAAGATGAATATTTTAACAATTAATCGCGCGAGGAGAAGATATTCGCCTCGACGTGTACCCGCTCCTCCTCCTCCTGCTTGCCAAAAATCGTATTAAGATCCTCGGAAGATAAGTCGAAGGTCAATAAAGCACGTACGCGCTTCCCTGTTTCGGAATTAAAAGTCGTCGTTCTCGTCTATCGGTAATTGAATCTCTCGTCGAGGAGGATCATCTCGTCGAGCCGTCGAGTTCGGTTCGAAAACAAATTAGAAACAAATTCGAAAACGAATTTGCAAGGAAAATTTATATACGCGTATATACAAGTGAAAAAGAAAAAAGGGGGGAGGGGGTGGAGGGAAAGAAGAAATATAATAGAAATTTAAGAAAAACATAGTTTCACGAAAAGTTTCACTCGCGCGAATACGTTTATTATTTATTTTGTCCAATAAATTCGAGAAGTTGGACACTTTAATCCGCGGCAACTTGGAAGTGGCTGTCAGTTAGGCTCGCGTACTTATTACTACTTAAGCGTTTTAATGGACAAGTTATTATTCTGATATATTGGCTTTTAAGCCTGGAGCCATCTCTACGCCCGAGGACCGTGATCACCCCACACGCAAATTATTTGTCAACCTTCTTTGCCTCGCGCTAATTGATTAGCGAGCAGAATGCGCGAGATCCCCGTGCAAACTCTATTTCACCTACCTCTTTTCCCTACCTTCTTCCTTCCCTCCTCCTGTACCATCGACAGACCAATTATTTCCTCCTTCTTTCGACCCATTACTCGACTTGGCCGCTCGGACTTTGCCCGACAATTCGATCTCGAGTTTTCGCGGGGAAAATTGGAGAATAGCGAAAAGAAGAGAAGAAAAGGTCGGTGGTGGCGAAACACAAAGAACGAAAGAAGCAAAGTCCTCACCGAGGACTCGCTGTCACTTATCCCGGAAGGAGGACGGATCACGCGCGATTTCGTTCTCTTTCAACGATGGCCCTGGCGGAAGAGCGTATGATTCCAGGGACGGGAAATGGGCTTTGTGCGGGACTCGCAAATGGCGAGAGAGCGAAAAAGAAATAATTTGAAATGGAGCCCGCATGCGATGTACACGCGTCCGAGTATTCTTCACCCGAGTACGTGTACACGTGTACGCGTGTTACAACACACCCCCGCCACGAGCGAACGAACGAGCGACGACGACGACGACGACGACGACGACGACGACGACGACGACTTCTGTCCCTCTTTTCAGGGTTCGCCGCGAAGCACCGTTTTGCATTAAATCGCCGCTACGTGTGTAATCGCGAACCAAGGGCGACGTGAAAGAAGAAAAGGGAAAAGAAAGAGAGAAAAAAGGAGGGCGGGAAAGAGGTAGAGAGTTTTAACGCGCTGCTCCTCTTCCGCGCGCGTTTACTAGACGCGGACCCAACCCTGCTGCCTCCTATCATGGGGGTTCGATGATGGTTTACGAAGACTTCGAAATGGGCGGACAACGAATCCGTGGTCCCTCTTCTCTCGTTTCTCTCAAAAGAATCGCCCCGTTAAGAGAGGGTGTATATTCGTTTTACGGGGGGAGGGGTACGCCGCGCTCTCCTCCTTGTCGCGTCCTTTTACAGAGCGGGTTACAGAGAGTGGAGGTTTTAGAGAGTGGAGAAAAGTGTGTGCGTGCGTGTGTGCCCCCTCCCCTTCTTCTCGCGAGGCGCGAGGCTGGTCGCGTTCGAGGTTTTAATTTTAATTACCGTGCGGTGGATACGGCCGCGATTAAATCAATAGCGGTGTTTGGATGCGATATCGATCATACGGGTGTTGGGAAAATAACGAAGTTATTTCCGCGACTCGGCTGCGGTATTGTTCCAAACTCGTTACCTGAACGCTTGATCCAACCGCTCCTCGCTCGCTTTGGAACGAGCCTCTATTTTTTTAAAATGTACGATCAACAAACGATATTTCGATAATAATTTGGGTGAAGAAGGGGAAAAGGAAGAAATATCGGCTCGTAAGGTGGAGATGGAAAAATTCGGGGGCGCGCGAGGATGACGCGAAATTTCGCAATGTTGCGAAACCAAGCGGCGTTGAGACGAGTGGATAGAAGGATGGCGCGTGATCTCGAGGACGGCGAACGAAAGGGGGGAGGGTACGATTCACCGGTATTCAAATTCGAAAGCGAAAAATGTCTAGCGTTTGCCCGCCGCACAAGTCGTCCTCGGCTCCGTAATGCCCGGCCTGATATGCATCTACGTGCCTGCCAAGGGCAGAGACTCCCCGGCTTATTAATATTAAACAGCGCCACTTTCCCCGAACACGGTTGTGCTATTGTCGATCGCGAGCCTCGCCGCGTTCAACGCCGGTCCAGGGGACTTGACTTAACCCGAGGAGTACACACGGGAGGAGGACACTTTTAAATAGCGGAACAAGCAATCCACGAGTGAAGGGATTCCTCTCTCTCTCTCCTCTCCCCCCGATGGATCCCGATGGATACTTCATCCGTCCCTCTTGCATCACGCTCCGATCGCCCCCTTATCGTCGTCGCCCCGCGAAATTTTTTATCGGCGAAAACCAGCGGCATCAAAGAGTGGTTCGAGCGAGGAGGAAGTATGTTTCTTCGCCAGACGTGCTCTCCCTCTCTCTCTCTCGTTTCGTATCCCGTGTTTTCCAGGGGATGATTGTTTCCCCGAAAACAATCATTTTGTTTCTCGTTGTTTCGAGGGGAGAGAGGGGGAACGTTCATCCCTTGTTCACAGTTCACATTTCGAAAGAATTGGAAGCCTCTTCCTTCCAATTGAACCGTCTCCCCATCACTTGTTATTACTCGGCTATTATGTATATCCGAGACACGGGGACCGAGACAAAGTTGCTCCAGAAGAGAGAGGGAGGAGGAGATGTTATCGATTCACTCGCGGGTGCATTAAGAAACGATTTTTCTAAACCAAGGAACGTTTTCTAAACCAACGCGATTGATCGCGGCAATTATCGGGGCGGCGGCGGGCTTATTGGCACAATTTCTTTTATCTTCCATACCCCGATCCCAGGTGCATCCTCCCTTAACCGACCAACCGACACTCGGTTACCGCGAGTGGAAACCGTGAGAGGGGGAGAGAAAGAGAGAGAGAAGGGGGAGAGAACGATCGAAACAAAAGGGTGAGAGTAAGGGTGGCGGTAAGAAGAAAGAGATATACCGTGTACCTCTCGAGGACAGAGCGAGCGAAAGAGATGGAACGATTACCTAGGCTCGGCTCGGAGACACGGCGAGAGCGCGGGCGAGAGCGAGAGAGAAGAAACAATGAACGAGGGAGTTATCTGTAATGGAATAAGTTGGCAACAATGGCGCATTGTTTGCCGGGACGTTCGCATCGTCCCTGTTGACGGACATTATCGCCGGACGTTGCGTTTCCGGCACACAGGGACGTCCTCGTCCCGTCACAAGACGTGTCAGCCGACGATGATTCGCGCGGCGGAATGTATGCCACGCGAGCTGCTACTCCTCTGGCAGAAAGCCACCCATTCAAATTCGCGGCCGCCTATCGAACTATTGCGAATGGAAAACGCGGCCGCCCCGCCAACCACGCCACCCCCTACACCTGTCCTTCAACCTCTACTTCTTCTTACCTTCCCACACGCAAGCAAGAAAACCCAGTTACCCTCCAATCCCCCTTCCAACGTTGAGAGAGAGAGAGAGAGAGAGAGAGGCGTGGGATCGCGAGGACGACGTCGCGATTCGAAATCGTTGGCGGGTGAAAAGGAGGGGGTGCAAGAGGAACGGCGCGTCCAAGGTTCATCCCTTAACGCGGCGGTAATACCACGAACAAGACGGATTAAGACGACAAGACCCTTGCAATCTTTGCTTACCATCCTGCGCCTACCTACAACGACGTGCCAACGGGGCTAAAACCACCCTCACGTTTAAACGCGGCTCGAGCCAATCGCGGGATTTGCCTCGGATCTTACCTGCGATTATTATTATTATTATTATTATTATTATACAACGAGAGTTTCCCAGTATCTCCCTTTATTCCTTATCTATCCAACTATCCACCCTCGCTAATTTTTTGTCAACGCGACACTGGTGAACAGGGGGTGAATCGCGTATCGCCACGCGTGATTATTTCAATTACAAGGTGGAGACGTGGGGGGAATCGGTGATAACGGAGGGACAAAAGGGGGAGAAATTATCTTAAAGATCCAACAGATGCATTTTCAGTCGACTGCGCGCCGACACACGCACAGATGCGCGCGATTCTCCGACCCAAATCGGACAACTCGTGTTCAACGCTCGTCTCTCCTTCTTCTTTTTCTTTTTTTCTTTTTCTCTCGTCGAAAACGTTTTTTCCAACGTGGATAGATGGAAACGCGTATGGAAACGTAGAAACGAATGGTGAAATTATTGGTGGCGAAACAATCGCGGGAACGAAACGAAAGAGAGAGAGAGAGACGCATTCAAAGAGGGAGAGACGTGATTTCCGCGACGTACGAATTCGTCGCGGAAAGGGGACGCTGGGAGGAGAGAAGAAGTGTCCGAATGGATACGCTTTGATGTAACCCGTCCCCCGGTTAATGTTGTAACGGTTGTGGTGTAGGCGCAAAGCGGATTACGAACAAGTTAAAAGTATTAAAATCACGATGTATTTTAACTCGGCGTTCTCGAAAACGAAACGCTCGGGACGAAAGCGGAGCAGAGCAGGAGGAGGAGGAGGAGGAGGAGAAGAAGACGAGAGAAACGACGAGGGTGAGGAGGCCGGAAGGCGAGGAACGCGAAACACTGTAGTGGAGTATGAAGCGAGGAGAAAAGGACGGAGACCAAAGAGGCCGAAAAAGGATGGGGGGAGGGAGGGTGGGCGAGACGAAGGAGTACGAGAAACAGAGAAAGGAGAGGGAGGGTGGTATAGAGACAGGGAGAAAAAAAGAGAGAGAGAGGACAGAGTGTATAAGTGCTCCGGCTGCAGAGACGAGAGATGAAAGGCGTAGCGCGCTCGAGGACACAGATACATTTGTCAGGGAGGATACTAAAAAATAATGAAAAAAAGGAAGCAAAGAGCGGGAAGAGGTAAGGGGGATGAAAGAGGGTGTAGCTTGCAGACCTCCGGAATTTTCCGTCCTCTGGAGAAATCTTTCCGTTTCGTATGCTACGTTACCTTGGAAAATTGATAGCACGCGACGATGATCATCACCGCGCGACTATTGGTTATTAACAAAAAAAAAGAAGAAAAGAAAAGAAAAGAAAGGAAGGAAGGAAGAAAACATCTTCGCGTGTTTTTACATGTACACCTCGATTAAGATCAAAAATGATTCGACGACGTAGAGTACAGATGGATGAATGAATGGATGAATGGATGGATACGATTCACCACGGCTTTTCGCGAGGATTTTCACAGAAGGAAAACGGCGCGACGAAGAGGAGGAGAAGGAGGACGATGAAAAATCGTTGTGCACGCCGAAAGTGTAGATAACAACGCATAAACGTTTACTTGTACGCAACGTTTAGATACAATTTTCAGTCCATCCGACGGAGAGAAGAATTAAAGAACAGAGGATTATTCCTCGAGGGGTGGAAAAGGAGGAGAAGGAGGGGGGGAGGGAAGGGGGAAGCCGGAGGATGGTTGCAGAAGAACGGGGTGGAATTAAGCATCTCGCCTGAAGAGACTTCAAGTCACTTCAGCATCGTTCCCTTCCCTTCACGGGTACGACAAGGATTAAAATCTGCCTGCTATAGCGTCCCTCCCCCCCCCCCACCCTCCCTTCCAATATTAAACGGATGTTTCGATACCTCGGTGTCGATCGGTCGTCGGGTCTTTTTAAATTTTTCATTCAAAACTTTGGAAAACCTTCAGAGGAGGGAAAGAGGAGAGGAGGAGTAGAAGGAGGAGACGTTATTCCTTATCCCTCGAGACGACAAACTCGATCCTCGAAAGCCGTTATCATCACTATTGCTATTATCGCTATCATATCTCGCCGAGAAGAAGGAAATGATTGGCACGCAACGTTGGTTCGCGGATCGCAGAAACGAAACGGAAATGTAACGTCTTGCGCGATCAAATTAACAGTGTCACCGACAGCCGCCAATCCAGGAAACGTCTATATCAGGATGGATCCGAGTGGTGCTGATTACATGCAGTTCGCGCACCGCCGTCACAACGTCAAGATAGCATGATCGCATTACAACAACCCTCGAGCGATGCTATCAAGCTGGTTACAAGCGTGGTTAGCCCCGATTAGCGCATATAGGAGCCGGGCGAACACGTTGCTCTTGCTCACCTCCGTTGATCGGTGTTAAATTGCGCTCGTTCCGCGTTTAAAACTCATCGTCATCATCGTCATCATCTTGTTCCACGTGGAATGGCCGAGAGTCGAGCGAAAAATTCCTCGTATTCGAGCAAAGATCGAGGAAATATACCAATACCATTTATTTATAGAAACTCGTGCTTCTCTGCGAGGAAGAAGAGACATCGCGGAGACAGAGAGAGAGAAAGAGATGATAGTGCGACGACGACGAGTTATGGGGTTGGTAGTTGGTTGGGTGGATGTGGCATGGGATCACCATAAGGTGGGATATTTCGTGAGGTTGCTACAGGACGTTCCTTCTCCCGCGGGAATTTCGGGATCACCCGTTATATCCGTGGATATACAGGTCGAAGCGACGAACGACTGGAAAATAATTTGCAGTTCTCGCCCTCGTGGGGGAGATGACCAGAGACGTAGTAACGTTTCCGCGTTTCTACGTACGTATATACGTATGTATGTATGTATACATCTCCTTTTCCTTTTTTGCCTTCGTTATTCCATCCCTTTTTTATTCCGTCCCAGAATTTCGCAGAGGGCGTAGATAATTAGAACGAGATTATCGAGTGGCTGGAGGAACGATCGATCCTCCAGCAGCGATGTATTAATTATCCAACGGGATAATTTCGCGCCGGGGCGCGAATAAATTTTCCAAAAGTATCGATTCCCCTCCATGATGATTGCTTGAAAGTTTATTCAATTTTCTTGGCCGTGGATCTTATCGGTCCGGGCCGATATAAATTTTCGCCAGATGAGAAGACGAAATTGAAACCCTAGGGGAGAGAGAGAAGAAACGATAGAACGAAAGAAAGAGATTTGAGGAATCTATCTCTCCAAGAAACTAAAACGAGATTTATATATCCCGGAATACTCCTATATTTCCCGATTGCGATGAACTACGATCGAGAGAAAAAGGGAGAAAATATATATATATATATATATATATATATATATTCGAAAGATCTTTGAAAATTCTGTTCGATAAAATATCCCGATTTCTTTTCGTAAGGAAATCGAACGATGATCGAATCACATCGATAAACAACGTACACGTACATTGTAGTTTTTGGAAACGCAGAAACACAGACAGAGAGAAAGAGAGACTAAAACGTTTATAGGCACTTAGGGCAACTTTTCCTCGCGCAACGCTATATGAATAAGTGATAAAGCGGTAGGAGGATGAGGGAGTGGGCCGTGGTATAAATTCCAGGAAGGTTGTCCTTTCCTGCTTCTCCCAGGGGTGCACCACACCCTCTACTAACCATCGGCACAAGGGTTATATTTGATAGATATGACCGGGCTAAGTGCTTATCGTATTTCGTTTAGATGCCACCACCACCAACGTTTAAACCAACGCGCGATCTTTCGTGTGGACGCTCCTTAAAGACGCTCCAAAGGGTTCGAAAAGCCTTCGAGCCGAAAGGATCGTTCGAGTTGGACCGGTGCCAAAGGATAAAATTTTCACCGAACGAAAATGTATTAGCGCGCTCACCAACGCGCGATGCGAGTCGTGCTAAATTATGAAATTTTTTGTTAGCCGAAAAGCGATAAAATAGTGGGGAAACGGGAAGGTCGGCAATTCTCAAAGGGGAACGCGGATGAAATAATTTATAAACTTTGTGGACGCGTGGTAGCGTGATTAAATTACGCCCGCGATAACCGCTCCGTCGGAATCAAATCGAGAAGGAAAAATTCTCTTCTCCCTTATCGCCATCGCAACAACAATGAATCGAAAAAACTGAAACCGATCGCGTAGAGCAACGTAGGTTAATTCTTCGCGTTGTTCCGGAGTTTGAGGATAAAATTGGCGATAATGTCGGCGCGGGTGACCAGGTGGTAGCACAAATCCGTGCCAAGGATTTCGATTTGACGTTGGTGGCAGAAGAGGCAAACACAGGCAGGAGAGCACCACCATAGAACGGAACGAGGGATAAAGAAACGTAGAGAGTAGGCTTACCCCCGGCTGTTCGAGATCGAAGCCGCCTTATAGTATGCCTTTTCGATGGTCGTACGAAGGCCTTAAGGGATAAGACCTCTCTCTCCTCCTCCTCTCCGCCTCTTCTTTCATTCGCGCTTTCGAAAGAAGAGAGGAGGAGGAGGAGAGGTACGTAAAGGTAACGTTAGTTTCGAGTCCTCCTTACGGGCCACCGGGGGCCGCATTAAAATGCCTCGAATTGTTTATTGCTCGCCCACGCGAGCATCTCGCCGTGTAATATCCACTGTAAACTAGTCTCGGATAAAACCTTCACCCCTTCTTTAAACCCTCCCTCCTTTACTTCTTCTTCTTTCGCATCTTCTTCTCCTTTCCCTTTTCCCCTCCTCTTCCTTCTCTATTACTATTTCCTCTACATATACATATACATTTCTCGCGAGCTCGGCATGCCAACTTCCTTCCTTCCTCCCATTTTTCCGTGGAATCATTTACAAAATTACACTCGTTACACCGTGCGCATATACGAAACTTGTATAAACTTTGTCTATAAAAAAAGAAGGCAACCTTTCTCTCCTCCCTCTCCCTTCCCCCTCCTCGCCCCCCTCATCTATATCCCACGCAGTCGTGGAGGGGGATGTAATACGTCGCGATTATGCCAACTTGTTTCGCCACCGTCCTCCCTCCTCCCTCCCTGCGCGCGCGAAACGGCGAATTCGCCGAGATCGGGTGTGCCATTTTCTTTCGTTAATCGAACCGGAAGAAGCGGCACGGAGAGTAATTGCGGAACGGGTCGTGACCGAGTTCGCGTATAAATGGCATCGAGAAATGGAATCACGGGAGGAGGAGGAGGGGGAGGGGGAGGAGAGGGACGATAAGTCGACGAGTCGGGAGTTTATTGGGTAACCGTATTGACGAAACGGATTTTCGGAGCGATCCAAATGAAGGTATGTACACGAAATGAATGGGACGGGATATGGCCGATGGAATCTTTCTTTTGTCAACGTAGATTACGACGGGGGGAAAAAAAGTTATCGACGCGATGTTTCGATCCCGCGATGCGCCGCGATAGATTCGAGGGGGATCGCGTTGTTCGGGATCGTCCTCTTTCTTTTTTTCTCTTTCCTTTCTTCCTTTCTTTCTTTCTTTTTTTTTTTCGAACACAGAGGACAGAGAGGAATTTATGCCGGGAATACCGCGGGGAAATAACGCGTTACCCCGATTTCTTTGTCCGATGCACCTTTTCGCGTTGCATCGGATATATATATAGGGCTGATGGTTACTGATCGATACGTTGTTCGTTCCACGCATGTAAACACCGGCGGCCTCCCTCCCCCTCCCCTCCCCCCCGCGTTTCGCAACGGGCCAACGGGCCGTTTTGTTAAACTCGAGCCCGAACTTTTGTCGTAAACTATACGCTTTATGCGCGGATAGAGAGAAAGCGCGGCACGCATCTGTACGGGACGATTAGGCGGTGCACGGCGGCGGCGGTGGAGGCGGTGGAGGCGGCGGCGGTGGGGTTCGGTGGAAAACGGAGAAGGATAAAACGGGAATGCCGTGCGGCAGAGGGAAAAAGGGAGGGAACGGGACACCGTGTATCCGGGCGAAAGGGAGAAAGGGGGCGCGGGGAAGGGGAGGGGAAGGGAAAGAGGAAACGAGAAGGGTGTGTCGGGGACGGGGGAGGGGGAGGGGTTGGTTTCAATTAGGAGGCAGTAACTCTCCCAGGCATTGTTCATTTCACTCTAGATTTGTATTCCCCGTTTGTTTGTTCCCTTTGCATTTGCGTTAACCTGAGCAAAAGCGAGCCGCCATGCGTGTATACACGCAATCAGTCGAGGCGGAAAAGACTACGGGTGGAGAGGAGAAATCGCGTCATCCGTTCCGCTCGGAATCATCATCCCGATTTTTCTCCTCGGCGACCGAACCGGGCGACCGCCCCTCGTTCGCTCCCTCTCCTCCTCGTTTGTTCGAGAGAAAAAAGAAAAAAGAAGAAAGAAACAAAAAGGGGGAAAAGAAACAAGAGAAGAGAAAAATGAGCGCGGAAACCGGTGGCCGAACGAAAGAACGCAACGAATCATTCGATACTCGGACGGTAGAAGAATTCCAAGAGAGAAATCTAGTTAGAGAGAAACCTTCAACGCTTGCTTCATCCACGCTGTAGTATATAATGAACGCGAGATTTCGCGAATTGCTCGCCACGTGCATATTTCGTTATTCGCTGTAACGATATATGTGCATACATACGGGGAGAGAGGGAGAGGGGAGACTAATATAGAGACTTATACGTTATTTTACGCGATTACAGTAGGCGGGTTTGGATATTCACAGCCGCGAGGGCTGCGAGCCTCGTAACGAAAATTCTCGACTAACTTCGTTCGTTACCTTCTCTCCGATCCTGTCCTATTCCAACAAGTTTTCGTTTATATACCGGCGAAATAAGGCTAAGAATTTCAACCGGCCCGTTACCCGTTCAAATCAAGCGTGCGGGCGCACGCATTCAACACACGGGGACTTCGCTCGAGGCGCTCGCCGTTCGCTCGCCTTCCCTTTTCCCTCGAAGCGAACGCAACGCTAGGATTCTTACGAGGATTACGATTCTTCTTTGCACCGCATCCTCGTAACCCGTGCGCGTAAACGCATACATACGTACGCACAAACGTATGCGTGAAACAGAAGTTGCGCGCGAAACAGAATCGTGCGAGCGCAAGAATCGAGGCACGATAGAAACGAGAAGTATCGATCCCTCGAGGCGAAACAGTCGGCGTGCAACTGGAATTTGTTATGCGAAACGTCAAACGTATGCATTTTAGTTTGGCTGGCACGTCGTGACGTAAATCGATCCCGCCAACATTATCACCGATGACGTACGCATTTCTACATATCTGGAAACGAGGTTGCTCGTTCGACGATCCTACCGATAAAAACAGTACCAGGTAATCTCGTACCCCGTTAACGAAATTTCCCGGCCCTCCCTCCTCCTTCTTTCCATTCCGATATCCTCGCCTATCCTCCGTACATATCCTTTCCCCCTCCCCCTTTCGGCTCCTCGACGAAAATTTCCTCCTTAATTAATACACACGAGGTATCCGCGAGCCGGGATTAATAGACTCGCCGTAAACTCAAGAAACAACTCGTTAACCTGGCGGCGGCCGGCCGCTCGCTCGTAAAACGAGAGAACTCGGGGGGGAAAGAGACGGCTGCGAATGGCTAGGCTACGAAACGAAAGCGAGAGCATTTCTTCCACCATCTCACGGTACGGAGAGAATCAGAATTCTCGAATTCTCGAAACGGCCGAGGAAGTCGAGATTTAGTCCTTGCTTCCTTCCGTACACTGATTCCGCCTGTCTTTTCTCTCCCCCCTCCCCCCTCCAAATGCCTTCCAAAAACCGGGATCCCGCTCTCCTTTTTTGCGAACGGAACGGCAAGTTATCAAGGCTAATTTTTCGCCTTTGTCGCATCCCCCCCGGTGGCCACCGAGCCACCGGTTCGTTACCCGTGTTTAGCCACCACTGTTTTTAATAACCTAATGGCTCTTACGCGGTACATTATGTACCGGTACGATCCCTCCTCCTCGGTACCCTTTTTTCCTTTTTCTTTTTCTCCCCCCTCCTCCTTTTTCCCCCCGTGCCTTCGCTCTTTTATTTGCGATTTTTTCTTTTTTTTCTTTTTTTCTTTTTTTTTTTTTCCGTCGAAACGACAAAAATATCCGGCCCTTCTCTCTCTTTCTCCCTTCTTCCTTCTCTACCTTGGCCGTTTCGCTTACTTTGCTCGCGGCATGCGAAACTTTTGTCTCTTGCGAAAAAGAGAGGAGTAAAAAGGAGGGTGGAAGGAAGGGAGGGAGAGAAAAATCTTTCACGAACCCCCTCGTATTCGAGGTTCGAACCGAGGAACGATCGGCCGAGGAAGAGAAACGACGATCGCTTAACTCTTCGTTCCTCGCGGTTTCCACCCCAGCTCCCCCTCCACCCTCCTGTTTTCGCGCGTATAAAGAAGGGAAGGATTTTACTTTCGGTGTAATTATCCCCAAGGGAGCCACGAATTTAATCGATTCATTATCCTTCCATCTTCTTTACGAGACTGAATAACCAAATAAATAATTGATTACGAGACGACACGAGTAGAGATGGATATTGTTAATAATATGCCAGGTTAAAATAGAAAAAGAAAAGATAGAGAAAGAGAGAAAGAGAAAGATTTCGGCATTGAAAACGACAGATCCGCGATATCCGCCAGGCTCGCGGTGGTGAAACTCAGTGATGCGAAATGAGGGGGATAGGAGGGGGGAGGAATCATCGCCGGAATTATTCCCATTGAAAACCTTCTGGTCCGGATAACTCGTACGCCCCCCTCTCTCCGTGAAATAGCCTCGCCCGTTTCAAATTACTTGCCCTATTTTCCTTTGTCTTGTCTCACGTTTCGCGCGGCCTTTTCCTCGCGCGTACCCTCTCCGCCCTTTCCGCCTCCCCTATACACAGAGCCTTAATTTAGTAACCAACCAACTCTCGAACGCCACTCGACTCTTCCGTCCAACTCCCCGAAATTACCCTTGTAAAATTAACCGCGACCGTTGTTCGATATTAATTCCAACGTCCAAAGGGACCACATCCTCCCCTCCATCCTTATCGAATCTCTTCCCTCTTCCTTCTTCTTATCCCTGACCCTCGACATCGAATCCAAGACACGATACAAGAGGATATCGAAGGCCTTCTTCCCAAAAAAGAAAAAGAAAAAAACTTGCAACTTCGGTGTTGATTACGATTCAGCCGAGGAACCGGTGATATTTTACCCCTATATTCCTTCTCGAGAAAGGTTTTACGATCGGACGTTTTTAATTTCCCCCGTTGAGGTGGGGGGGAGGGGAGGCGTGCGGATGCAAATTGTGACAGGAAAGTTATTATGCGCACCGTGAAATTAACGATTTTCCCGGGATCGGAACGGAGGGGGAGGAGGGGCTCCTTAATAGAGCCGTTTATGCACTCTCCTTTTATGTACGTGCACGAGTTCGTTAAGGGAAATGGGAGAAAAGGAGGGGAAAGGGGTTCGAACACGCGGAAAATGTTGAATCACGCCACGTTTTGTTCGCTTTCAGATAGAGCTATGAAGACGGTCGTGTCCGTGGCGTATCCACCGCTGGATGGTCGTCGACGAGCGTCGATGCTGATTTGCTTCGCGTTCATCATCGCGTTACCGATCCTGGCCTCGGCCCACGATCAGAAGAATGGGCACGGCAGTGCGTACGCGAGCAAATCGGACGACAAGATGGAATTCTCGAAGAACTCCAAGGATTCGAAAATTTCCTTGCTCGACGACGAGAACGACGATTCCGGGGTAAGCAAAGATCATCATTCTTCGTCATGTTTAATTGTTCCAAATTGTCAATAACTGTTCCAAGTTTCGCTCTCTCCTTTTTTTCGCGGTTTTATAAACATGGAACGGAGCGAGATTTTGAATTATCAAGAATTGGAAAAAATATTTGTTCGATTCTCGATATCCACAAAAATTTTCTCGATCAACATGATTCTCGATTAACTGACCGATCGACGAACAAATATCTTCAACGACATAAATTCTTATCACGATGGGGAAGGAGAGATTCTTAAAGAAACGCGAATAAAGAGGCGGGAAGGATAGAAGCTTCTCTGGCGGGAGAAGACGGTGCAAGAGAAGGCGGCGGTTGACGTGGCAAACTACGACAGACGTTTCCTCTCGGACGCGTTTTAATATCTCAAGCATTAATTTCTTTTTTGCGGAAAACATACTCGGCCGTCTCGCTTCGTCTCGCCGCGCCTTTCCTCTCTCTCTCTCTCTCTCTTCCTCTCCCTCCTGGCCGATTCGTCCTTACGCCGGATGACAAAATGACAAAGGGGTGGTCGCCCCGGGCCACCGATATTACCGTTTCCGTTTCGGAACTATGCGAACTGTCTACAGTTCCCTTCCAGCCTGCGCGTATCCCGAAAACGTCTCGTGATTGATTATGCTCGCCGTACTTTTGGCTCCTACCAAAAACGCGATTGATGAGGAGAGAGGCCTTCGAGAGGGACGATATACCTCGTTAAACGCTCTCTTTTCTCGATCGATCGATCTTTCTCTTTCGAGGAAAAATATAATCGGAGGAATCTATTCACTGGAGTGGACGCGAAACGTTGATACGATTTGGGAACGATAACGAACTGGGTAACGATAACTGGGATGGGAATTTGCATAACGTTCAACAAGTGACGACGACGATGACGGGGAAATATCTTGTTCCGTTTAAAGGTCTCGAGAGCAGAGAACGAGAGCAGCAACGAGGATAACGGGAGGGAGGGGGAGGGAGATTGCCAGGAACGAGGCAACCGAATTGCAACCTCGAAAAAATCTGTGTTACGCGTTTCGCGCGGCGAACAATCCTCGACGAGGAAAGAAAAAGCGAGAGAAAAAGAGAGGGAGGGAGAGAGAAAGAGAGAGAGGCGAGAGAGCAAAAGTATATTAAAAAACGGGGCTTAATTAAGGTCCAGGGAAAACAGAGACAGGAGAGAGAGAGAGAGGGAGGGCGAGGGACGAGCGTCGGTCATAGACGAGAAGAGAAAAAGGGAGGGAAAAGGGAGAAGGAGGTTGAGGACAGCCGCAGATGCGGAGGAGATAGCAACCCCCTGCGGGGTTTACTGGAACGAAGATAGCGAGTGTTTATTTAGTTAAATGCCGCGCGTAATTGGGTGTAAGACTTTTTCCTTCTTTTCTTCTCTCTTCCCCTTTTTCTCTTTCTTTTTTTTTTTTCGTTCGGAGGCGCACGAATATATGGAATAGGAAAAAGGGCCGAAGCCTGCTCCTCTAGGCGCAAGGGTGGCGGACGCAAACCCTTCCCTCCCTCTCCTGCCGTTTCCACGGCCGAGCTCTCCACCCCTTTTTCCGCGTGCTGGCAGCCACCTGATGGCTGGCTGGGTGGCTGGCTGGCTGGCTGGCTGGCACAAGGACCCGCCGGGAATGAGATGCAGATTGCCAGAGGCCACTTCACCCGCTAGAGGGAGTGAATTTTTAATAACACCGTGCCCGTATCCGCGGCCCCGCGCGATTCTCCACGTAGAGAATCCCATTGTCTTGGTCGCGTCTCGTACGCGGTGGAAAAAGAACGGGGGAGGGACGAGAGAGAGAGAGAGAGAGAGAGAGGGAGAAGAGAGGCCCCGGCACTCGCACTTGCTATTATTTTATATATATATATATATATATATGTAAGAGAGGAGAGAGAATTGTCGACCAACACCGACGACCAGTTACAAGCGCGAATTCACGATTCACGCGATTTCGATTTCGTTGCGTTTATTGATCGATTAATGCTTTCATGATGAACAGGGTGAGAAGGATCACAAAATGTCCGCGAAGGACATGGAGGAGAACAGTCCGGCGCTGGCCAAGTTCCTGGACGACGTTCTCAAGGCGCAGGACGATTTAAAGTGGATAGATCAAACCGTGCGTAACGTTAATCGCGAGAAGAATTTGGAGAAGTGAGTTAATTGGTAAAAAAAGAAATAAATAAATAAAAAAAAAAAAAATAATAAAAAAAATAAAAAAAAGAAAAAAAAGAAAAAAAAATATAATCGTATTTCGTTGTAACGTTATACGGATTATTTATATGCGGAATTGAAAATTTCCGTCCGATTTCGAAGAAGTCGTCACGGTAATAAGTATCGCGAGAAGAGAAATTCTGACCAGAATTACGAAAGTACGTGGAAGGGAAAGGATAAGAACGCGTACAAGAGCGTCGAACCTTCCCGAAATATGTATTTCGGCAACGATGTGGTGTTCAAGAGGAACGTCAACTTCGACGATTTCGATACATTTCAAAATGGGTAACCATTTTTGAGAAACCTTTCTTTTTTTTCTCTTTGCCGCCCCTACGATGCCCCCGAATACACCAATGTATCCCCGATCCCTGATTTTTTTTTCCTTTTTCTTCCTAACCCGTTAACATATTTCTCCTCTTTGGCAGATTGAACAAGAAAGATATTCATCCCTCTTCCGACTACGACAAAGACACGGCGGGCGAACAAGTTCCGAAAGATTGGACGAAATCGAAGGATCTTTGTTCTCTCAACGATTGGTTGAACTTCAACAAGAATCTCGGAGGGAAACGGGAGAAATCGGGGAATCAAATGATCCACGAATGCGAAACTATTCAAAAAAATAGATTCAGTACGATTTAATAATTTCCCGTAACAACCGTTTTCTTTCTCTCTCTCTCTTTTTTCTTAGAAACTTTTTTTCTCTAACATCTCGATCGAGAAACGCGCTGATGGAAGGAAACGATATATTGAATAGATGCCTTGAGCCCCGACAAGACGAAAGGGGATACCAAGTTTAACGTGAGAAATCAACGAGACGAAGCGCGGAAGAAAGAGGCGCCGTCGCTCGAATCGTTGAAAGAGACTATATTAGAATTGAAGAAAAATCTCAAGGAGGCGGACAAAAAGCAACACGACAATTTAAAAAATGAGGAGGATATCGAGGAGAACGAGAACGACAAGTTGGAGCACAAAGATCGGACGACTCGCGCAAAGAACAAGCATCGGAAGACCGAGAATGACGATGACGGTGAGGAAAAAAAGAGAGACAGAGAGAGAAGAAATTTCTTTCTTCTTTCTTCTTAAACTCTCCTCTTAAAAGAAAAAAAAAACGTTTCCAAATTTTTTCCAATCACAAATCCGTTCGTTTTTCCAGTCAATTGGTGGGAGAGTTCGAACGGAATGGAAAAGTTCGACTTGAAAAAGCGGGAACAGCAGGACTCGCAACAGGAGGAGAACGCGAATGAGAAGAACTCCCGCGTCAAAGTGTGGAGGACGAAGAGGACCGAGGTCAATAACAACAACAACGAGGAAGAGGACGGTAACGCGAAACTGTTTCACAGATCGGGGTTTGGGGACCCGTACCTTGAGGAGAAGGAGAGGGAAAATCTGGCCAAAGAGATCCACGACCGAAAGAGGCGTAGCAAGGGGACGCCTGGCTCGGACGAGAAGTGTTACGTGAACGAGGCGCAGAACGAGAAGGGCGCCAAGGCGTTGAACGAAGAGAAGAGTCCGTCGAGGGTGTCGACGAAGGCGGGCAACGTCGAAGAGGAGGCGAGCGCGTTGGAGAGGATCGGGGCCAACGAGTTGCGGGCGGACGACGCTTTCGGGATGGAGAGCAAATTGACGAGCGACGCGGGGGAGAAGGGGGCCGCGGATGCCAAGGCGGGGGCGAGGGAGGCGCGAAAGGACGAGGGGAAGAGCGCGGTCGGAAAGGTGGTTGGCAATTACCAGCAACAATCGGCCGTTACGCAGGGGAAATCGGTCGGCGCGGAGGGCAAGTTGACGAAGGAAGGAAAAGTGAATCTCGGGGAGGGGGGCTCGTCGCAAGTCGCGGAATCTGTGGCGAACGGGTTGCCAGTCGTTGGCGCCGGTGTTGCGTCCGCTGCCGCCGTTTCTTCCTCTTCCTCCTCCTCCTCCTCTTCTTCCTCTTCTCCCTCTTCCTCGTTGATGAGCGAGAGCCCGATCTCTTCCCCGAGCGAGGGCAAGGAAAAGAAGGAAATGGCCCGCGGGGCGAAGGAGCAAGAAAAAGCGGCGGCAACCGAGCAGGGGAAAAGGTCGGCGACGGGGGACGGGTCGGGGAACGTGAACCTGCACCTCGAGTCGGAGAACAAAAATTTGATCCAGTACAGCAACGAGAACATGAAGGAGGGCAAGCGGCAGGCGCCGTTCATGCTGGACATGTTCAACGTGAAGAAGACGTTGCTCGAGAAGGAGGATAAACCGGGCAAATCCATTTCCACGATATTCGACATGAAGCTGGCCAAGGCGGAGGTGGACACGGCCGCCGTGAAGGAATGCGCGAAAAGGGGGGGGAACGAGAAAGAGGTGGAGATCCCGATTACCAACGGGGTGCTCGAATTCGAGGGGAATAAAGTTAAGGAAGCGCCGCCGTACGGCGAAGACACGGCGGGCCTCGCGCTACCCTCCAACATCATGGAGAGGAACATCGTGGATGAGAAACGGGGCAAGAACTCGGCGGAGGAGTTGGACAAAAGGCAATCGGGACAAAGCGCGATCGACGAGCGAGACGGGATTCGCAATTGGTTGGAGGATCGAGTGGACGCGGACCCGAATAATCGAGGTATGGCGGAGAAACGCGAGAGCGGGAACGGAGCCGGGAAGGGGGCCGGGAAATTTAAGAACGAGGAGGAGTGTTCGTCGGGCGAGAACGCGGATAATAATTTCGCGGACGATAAAAGCCGCGGGGACGTGGCCGGGAAGGAGTTGAATTCGGTGGCGGGCAAGAGCCAGGAATCGCAAGCAGTGGCGAGCGGCGAGAAAGGGAAGGCGGGCAACAACGGCGAGGTCGACGGCGAGAGGAAACGGAAGAAGAAATATCAGGGGGGGGCGTTCGTTGCCGTCGGGAATCAGTTGAACGATCAAATGACGAGCGACAGATACGGGCAGAGGAAAATCCTTCAATACATGGAATATTCCAACGACGAAGTGGAGGAGGCTGATATGAATTACAACGACAAGGAGGAGGAGGAGAATCAGCGACAATCGGTCAATGCAGGTAAGAGTGGAGGGGAAAGAGAGGGAGAAGGGAAGGGAGAGAGGGAGAGAGAGAGAGTGCGGAGCAAAGAGGTTTTTTCCTTTCTTTTCTCTTTCTTCTTTTCCAGAGAAAAACGATATATCAGCGCGTAGGAAAGAAAGAGCGGTCAGCGATAAAAAGAAAGCGAAAGTAAATGTGATGATAAAAAGCAAGATGAGCAAAAGAAAGAAAACGGAAAAGAGTAGGAAAAGGCGTAATCCGAACGTAATCGAGTATTACGAATACGATAACGATATGGATCAAGAGAACGACGAATTGTCACCGTCCAACGAACAAGAACGAGTGAAAAATAATTATCAAGACAAAAACCCTATAGAATTTGATGCGGGACTTGGTAATGATGCGTGCACTTCTCCATCCTCGAAAACCTAACGTGAAAAACTGCTAAAAATCATAGCGTAGTAAAGTTCCGTCAAATTTTGTATCGCAACCTGTTTCAAGTTCATCTCCCTCCCGTTCGATGCCTCCAGGTTAGGTGAAACTCGTACGAGAAAACTCACATCTGTTTTCAATCGTAGTGGAATACGAGGAAGAGAAAGAGTGTGTACCACCCAAAACGGACAAGAAGGTGGACTTGCACGAAATAGAAATGGAAAAAAAGGAACGGGAGCAGGAAAGGAAGAAGAAACCTACGGAGCAATTCCTGAGTCCAAGTGGAAAAAATATAACTAAGAAGAATAGCGCATCGATATTGTCCACCAAAGTTAAATTTGCGGATGAGGAGGGATCGTCCAACAGCGGGCAACAAGCGGGATCAAGGTGAAGGCAACGTGAACACCATTAGTCGCGAGAGGTCAGTGGTAAAAAAATTCACGAGCGAAATGAAAAAAAAACAAAAAAAAAAAAAACAAAAAAAAATAAAAAACAAAAAAATCTAATCAAACGGATGACACTGACCTACGTGATCGTTGTATTAGTGGTTACACACGTACACGTTCGAGAAACGTTCCAGAACACCGAATGATCCTAGTTTATTAACAGGTTAAAAGAGCCGGTCGAGGAGAACGAGGAAACGTTTCTAGATAACGAAGTGAACGAGATGGTATTAGACCCTGCCAAATATATTCTCAAGATGGATAAGAACCTAGATGTCGGGATAATAGACGATATATTCGAGGATATCCAATCTATGGACGAAAAGTAACCACATTTCTCTCTCTCTCTCTCCGCTCTAACGTTCGTTTTCTTCTAAACTCGTTAAACTCGTGAAAATCATCTAAATGATCCCTATATAATCTGTCCTTTGAGCAGAAAAGAAAAGATTCCTAACAGCATGGAACCATTGTACGAAGAGTTGAAAAAGATATACGATTGGAACGAGGAGGAGAGCAAGAGCAAGCCTCGAATCAAGGGAGATCAGAGAATGTTCTACGGGACCAACGATAAACTAGATCCGAACGTGATCGAACAGAAAGATCAATTGGAATCGCCGGAAATCCACGCCGATTCATCTGGAACGTATGGTAATAACAATGATAATGATAATAGTAATGATAATAATAATAATAAAAAAAAGAAAAACCCGCTTGAATGAATCATTTCCGTTTCGACCATCGTCAATTTTACCGTACAGCTTCTAGCCCCAATCTATTCCTCCCTATTTCCCTACTCGTTTACGATGGATCGGAACAATCTAAAATTGGTGAGAATAATTCACCGGTCGTATCATCTGGCGAGCCCATTGCGAGGAACAACGTTTCCCAAAGTAATTATTTAGCTCTTAAAAGCACGGACGATATGTTTAAAGGTGGGCCGGAGCAAAGCCTTAACAGCACCGACGAAAAATTACAAGGACTTGGTGTTATCGGTAAAGTTGTTGAGTGGAAAACGCAAAAGGTAAAAGAAAAAAGAAAAAAAGAAAAAAAAAAAAACGAGTAAAATCTCCAAAAACCGTACACACATTTCCGATAAATTATCGCATTTGTATATATGTGTGTACATGCATATATATATATATATACATATACATATACATACATATATAATATTCTTCCTCCCTAATATCTTTCCCTCCCCTCTCACCCACTCCACTTTTAATTTTTCTTTCTCCCCTCTACAAACGTCGTCTATAATCGCGCACAGGTGAGCGGAGACAACGCGGAGAAAGGTGTCGCGAGTCGATCGTTGACAAGGGATCAGAGGCGGCGTTACGTAGATACAGATACAGATCAATCCCCTCGTTACGAATACGAGAAATATGCGAGGTTACGTTCCCCTCGTAATCACGATAGGGAGAGACGTGTAAAAGATATTATAGATCGCGAGAAACAGATGATAATTAGCTCGAGGGATTTGCACGAGTCGTTCGTCGAGCCTCTCGAATTGGTCGACGATTCCGACAAGGATATAAGGGTGAGGCTCGGGAGAAGTTTGAAAAGCGTGGAAATTTCGGGGAAATCTCGCGAAATTTCACGCGGAGACGGATCCGGTCCCGCGGAGTGGTCGGTGGTCAATGGTTCCAACGGCGCGAGGATCTCGGCCGCGATCGAGAAACCCGCGGACGCGGGATTATTCGCGCCATCGCGCTCGGACCGAGGCGTGGAGGGAACGTTCGATCGCAAGGACGAAGGTAGGGTGAAGAGGCAAATCTCCCTTCCTTACGAGGCGTATTACGACGAAGTGAATCAACGAGCGAATCCCGATGATTCGTCCGAGATGATGTACTACAACAATCGGTATTTGAAAAACGAGGAGAACCACAATTTCCAACCGATTTTGAACCCGTACGAGAATATAGGCGGCAACAAGCTCGCCGGCATCAAGGGCCTCGAGTTGACCAAGGAGGAAGCGGACGATTACAACAACCGAATGTCTAGGAACAAGGATCCCGCGAAACAGAAAAAGAAACACGCCAAGAAGAAGCACAACAACAACAACAACAAGAATAACAACAAGTTGAAGAAGAAGAGGAAGAAAATTCGCAAGAGCAAGCCTAGCAAGAAGACGCGTAGGAAGCGGAGGCATCACAAAAAGCAGCCCAAGATAAAAGATCGCGACAAGAAGAGGAAAAAGAGCATGAAGAATCGTCACAACGTTAAGAAACTTAAGATTGATCAGAGCGAGGACGATAAATTATTTCATGAGCAGAGGAAACGGCATCACGGCAAAGGAAGGAAGAACGTACGTATTTAAGCGCTCATTTTCTCAACCCGTATGAAATCCGACGAAATGTGATTTTATAATTTAATTAAAAAGAAAGGTTCGACGATAATATTTTAGACGATGAACTCGATCAACGATATCCAGAGAAGAAAGATCAACATGTTTTTGGTAGCCGATAATATGGAAGATGAATCGCAGATGGATTTGGCTGTTCATGGTGAACTGGCAGGAAAGATCGTGCAACAAATTTTCGAACAGGTATTTCTCCCTTTCTTTTTTCCTTTCCTTTCCTTTCCTTGGATAATTCTATCCCAATACGCGATTCCTTATATTTCCAAAATCGTCAGGTGCAAAAAAATAAAGATCTGAAGGTGTCGTTGGGCCCAGGTCTTTACTACAAGCACAAGGTTAGAGATACCGTGGCAGCTGAGAAATGTCATCAAAGTTTTAGCAACGATAAAGTGCGTTTTCCAATTTCCAAAATTTATTTAACGAATCCGAATCGCTTGCATATATGCTTCCTAACGTTTCGCTTCTTTCCCTCCAAGGAGATGGACGAGATAATGAACAAGATCGTGTCGCTTCTGAATCAACTGATATTCGAGGAGGTGCAGAAAAAGACGTGCATTTCCCTGCCGCCGGATTTGATGGAGTTTTTGGACTGGATGTTGGAATTGAATTCGCAAACGACATCGTTGCAACAAGTAACGGGATATGATCGTTGTTCGATCGTGATCGGGCATGATTCGACTCACGACTGCACGTTTCGATTCCAGCTACCACCGACGTTACCGTTTATAAAAGGAAATTCGGAGGAACATTTTCCACGGGACAAATACCTGTTCCAGAGTTTTCCGAGTCAACGTATAGAGACAGAGATCACCGAATTATACATTAAGATCACGGTGATACGTAATCTCATAAAGGAGTACGGTACTTTGTCGGAAAAGGAGCAGGAGAAAGTCGAGGCGATTCACGAATATCTGGTTATAAATTTGATTTTGATCCAAAAAAAACTTTCCGTTTCTTTCTGGTGGGGAAATTTCCTCCATTTTCGTTTTCATTCGTTCCCATTCTTTCTTAGGAGAAACAGCTAGATTTGTTGCTCGAGTACATCGAAATGAAGGAGGAGGTCGAGAGGAAGGAGAAGCCGAGCGAAGATGAAATGGTCAACATAAGCGAGAGCAATTTCACCGTGCCGGATGGTCTTTTGCACATAAATTTGCCCAACATATTGAAACTGAACAGCGCGGACTTCTTCGCTAATCAGGATCTTCTTCGAGACAGTAAAGTTTTCACTTTCAGCGAGACTCGTCCAAAACTTGAATTATAAATACAAAAGATTATTACGAGTTGATCGAATCTGCACGTATTAGATTTCTTCGCCCCGCGTACGTTTCAGACGACATTGGAGTTTCTTACAAAGGGAAAAGGATAATCAGAAGCGCGAACAAGCATCCAAAGCATGATAATAACAAGATGCAAAGAAATCGTAGAAAGCTGAAAGGGAGGCATGGCAAGCATCACAAAGATGCAAGTGGTATTGATCAGTCACGGAACAAGGACAGTGTGCATAATGCTGCGACACTGCGTCAAAAACGCGAATACGCGGACAATGCCTTTTGGGATCCTCTCGATTCAGAGTACGAGGAGCCTTTAATTTACGATTCTATGGACACGGCGAACGTGGAATCGAGCGAGGGGAAGGCGAGCGGCGGCACGGCCAAGAAGAAGAAAAGTTTGGGGGATGATATTGGCGGTAAAAAGTATGCGACAGCACAACATTTGACTCGGGGTCGAGAATCTCGACGATAATTGTGTCCGAAAATTATTGTTGATTGTTATATTTTTATACAAGTACAGTGCTGGGTCTTGGGAAAAAGAGATGACGACCGATTTGACGAGGGACAGGAGCGCGAATCAGAAAGAAAATATCGAAGATAATGTGTCTCTTGCCAAAATCCAGTCCCAAGAACAAGACAAGTTTAAGACGGAGAACAGAGGTGATTATTCCTTTCCTCCGTCTCTTAATTCGTCGCGTAATTCGCCCCCTTTCTTTTTTGCAAATCAGATCTGATGGAGGAGGAGGAACCGATCACGGGCAAGAATCAAGTGGAAGACGAGATACTATTGCTCAATAAACGACTAGCTTGGAAGCAGGAGAACGAGCAGCAATTGGAGGAGGTTGCTTTCGGCGAGGATATGAGGAAATCGTTGAAGGACAAAGAGTTATTCGAGAAATTGACCGAAATCGACAAGAAGAAGTACGACACGTTCAAGAGGCAATACCAAAATTACAGCTCTACAAATTATACGACCAACAGTCGAAACGGGAGAGACAATTTATCAAACGAGGACAAACTGAGGATGCTCGAAAAGAAGATAAATGTTTATGCGGATGAGTGAGAGAGGCGAGAAGAAGCGAGAAAAAGTGGGGCGTGGGGGAGGAGAAAAAGTGTGGCGGCCGAGGGGGTGAGAGAGAGAGAGAGAAATTGACAAGTTCACCACGAGCGATCAACCAACCGATCCTAACCCACCCCCGCGATAAATTGCAAGATAAAGTGAAACCGTTAAAGAGGAACGCAAAGTTCGGAAAGACAAACTTGCGAAAGAGAAGATAACGTTGCAACGGATTAAACGGAGAATTAACCGAGTGTGTCGCAATGACGAATATGACGAGTTTCGTCGTAAATCGAGGAAAAAAACTTACATTTCTTTTTCGAGAGAGAGAGAGAAAGGACCACGCAAAGGGAAAGAATCAATCGAGGTAAAAATAACTCATCGCAATCACAGTGATGCCGATAGCCTTAACAGTAGTAACCAACTTTAAATTATATATCCAATAATATTTAGAATAAATTTTATATGGAAACACGTTGAATATTCCTTTACAAGCTAAACCTCTTCTTTACGCTCTCTCTCGATTTCGTTTCGTTTTATTAATCGAATCTATATATATATATATAAATAAAGCAATAACCAGTAGTTCACCAGTGGACATTTATAGGTGGAGTAATTGTATTTGCGATACAATAGTGCGAGGCTGCGTAATATCGCGGTGAACCGGGATAGGTTCGCGTCGTTGCTTGACAGCGGGCGTCTAAATAATTTCATCAGATACATCGATCGCCGATGAGCTTTATCGTAATTGACACATTCGCTCTATCTGGCCGACAGGCGAGCCTGTGAAACCTCGTAAATCGTCCTGTCGTTGCGACCAACTCGACGGCCTCTCGTATGTTTGCACACGCGTACAACTCCCTCCCTCACTCCCTCCTCGTGCTAATCTATGCACGAAAACTGCTTAAACCCCGCGCGATTACTATCTGCTAATTGCCCTCTAAGAACTGATCCGATTTATCAATATCCCGAATTTCACCATATAACGAAATTTTATTTACACGCTCGCGGGCGAAATAGATAAAAAGATATTCCAAAATGTAATTTAATTTAACGACAAAATTTCTAGAAATCAAACGTAAATCGCAATTGGAATAATTCGTAAAGAAGGATCTAATCGAAGCAAAGAAGAGGACAAGATCGATTATTTTCCTAACTCTTTCAAAGAGAACTATTGTTCCAAAGATTTCATAATCCGGGCGACTAGATCGACGTCCTCCCTATCCCGACGGCGGAACTGATTAAATCTCGCGAAGAAAAAGGAAAGGGACGACCTCCATTGCGATTACTCGTACCTTTTCGCCTTTTCCTTCCCTTTCCGCCCCTGTCTCCCTCGGTGGAAGAACGAGAGGGGTAAGAAGAAGAAGAAGAAGAAGAAAAAAGTACGCGTTCTCTCGTCTCCAGAGGCACGAAATATCTGGGAAAGTTTGCTCGTAAAGTAAGTCCACGCAGCGAAATTCCCCCGGGCCAATTAAAGTCCCGAAATCGGACGCGCTCGCTTATGCAGGCAAGGGCAAGGTGGAATACGGAAAAGGGAGGAGGAGGAGGAGGAATCTAACCCGCGGTTGGTGAACGTTATTACTTATTCGACTCGAGGATTTTAAGGGTGGCCGACACGCGGATTTATTTAGATATTCCAACGGTGAGCATCTGCTCGAGCTTCGACCGGCTCTCGTCTCTCTTCGCTCTTCTTTCGACCCGCATTAATATACACGGAGAGCCGGTGCGTCTGCGATCCCTCCTCCCTCCCCTTCAGCTATTTTTACATAACGTTAAGTTGTTCGTGTAACGCAGTCCTGGCCCTCCAGACCATCGCAGTCGTCCTCCGAACGTTGGGTCACTAATGGGGGTTAAAACGCACAACTACGGACACCAGACGCGTAGACGCGCATCGAGAGAAATTTCACCGATCGAATTTTTACTTTCACCTTCCCCAATTTCTTCCTCAATGCGCTTTAAATTCTTTCTTTCTTAACGATTAAAATTAAGAGCTAACGTTCGTCGTCGAAGAAACGAACGAATTTTTATTCCGCGGAGGGAGGGAGAAAGTTTTGATAAAAACTGCGGGGCCGTGAATTATTAATTTCGAGTTCGATAGGTTTTAAAGGAGACTGATACGATTTCATTTCGGAGGCGAGGAGCGAAAGAATGAACCCGGTGAAAAAAAATGATTCGGTTCGATCTCGGGGGAACATTGGTGGACGCGATAAGTACACATTGTCCGGACACATCGCGACTTTCGTTAGCTATCACGTTAGTCATCACGCTTAATCGCGTTTTTTCGACGGCGACCTCGATTTGACGGAACCACGATCGATCCAGAGCGGAGAGAGTCAAATCCCTGTTGCCTCTTAATTGGAAAATGAATTCGACTACGGAGGGGAGGGGAGATTATTCACGAGAACGTCGCCAACTAGTTTCAATACCCCTCGTACGCGTCGTTTACGCCAATTGTTTCGAGATCCCGCCACTGTCTCTGAGCCAACCGGATCGACTTTTACTGAATCGCGCGATTAAAGGAAACATTTTCGATAATTTCAACAAATGGCCGACTAAGCTGAGCTTTCGAGCCTCGATCAATTAACTATATTCGCGAAACTATTAAAAATAAATAATTCGTAAATGGAGGGAGAGAGATTATTATTTCTCCTCCACCCATCGAAAATAAAAACTAAGACTGAGAAGAGTAAGAAGAATTAGGGGGGGAGAAAAAAGCAAAGAGCGGGTGAACGAGGGGGAGGGAAAATCGTGGTGGAAAGAGAGAAGCGGGTGGTGGTCGGCCATTGGATCGGGGTCTGGCACGCACCCCCGAATGACAGATGGTATTTTCGCGTATCATGATCGCGGCTAGGATAGTTTCCTATATCGTGGAATATACAGCCCCGGCCTGGCATCGTCGACATGTCGATAGCAGGCCTCGCCGTGCGATACATCCACCGATATCCCCGTACCATGGGCATCCGCGGTCCATCCCCTTCGTTCGACCGCTAAATGGCCAAGCGGAGCCACCCCCATGGTGCTCAATTATTGATACTTACCCCTCGTGCCGCCTAGCATTTCCCTGGCTGCATGTTCCCGATGCGTTCCGTCCTTCGATCCTATGTCTATGCATCCTCCCTGCGAGCCACCAACTTATCTGAAAATAACGAAACGCGTTAGTTGATCTCGAGTCAACTGGAAAATATTTTCTTCCATGGATCGAAAAGTTTATACAAATTTTGTTAGAGGAAAATTTCAATCCGTCAAATCGATGATATTTCTTTTGATGAAATTGTATTCTCTTTTTCTTTTTGATACAAAGAAATGTATCATCGATGTTGACGTTGTGTTAATCAGGGCAAGTAAAAAAAAGGAAAAAAGAAGAAAAAGAAAAGCGATCAATCTACTGGTAGAAAGATGGACAAGTTTCCAAAGTACTAGTTTCCAAGTTTTACAAAACGAAGAGGGGAAGGGCTGAGAACCGCTGTTGGTCGCAATGGCCTCGATTAACCGTTTGACCGGCTAGAGCGAGTCAACGTTTTCCAGGCGTCCAGGCTCGCCCTATTAGATCTACTGGGAAGGCTTGGTACAGATACCAGGAGGTGGACGTACACAGTTTCAATGTTTCTTTGCATCGGATTCTGGGCGAAGCCGGGGGTTTGTTCCGCGGGGAGAAGATGGGCGAAAAAAGAAAAAACGAGAGGAAAGTGGCGTCCACTGATTAAAAGTTTTCTGCCCGACATCGTGATCGTTCCTTCGCCCGATGTCAGATTAATCGTGGCTTCTTCGATCGAGCCGTAGAAAACGAAAAACCGATATCGGTTCGGATAGAGCATCGCGGATGCAAGTGAGAAGGAGGAGAGGAAATGCGAGGGGAAATACCGTCAATGGTATTGAAAAAATATAATCCACCCTCACGGTCTTTCCGCAAACTTTAAGACATTCGTCTGTTCGAGGCTCGTTCGTCAACCGGGAAAACGAAACGAGAAGAAAAGAGAAGCGGCCTCCATAAAGCGATCGGGGAGACCCTCGCCGTTACACCCATAGACGCGAGCCGCGTCTCTCCTCTAAGTGTATTAGACTCGCGTTTCGGGTCGTGGAAGAAGGTGTGCGGGGGTGGGTGTAAGCCGGAGGACGGTTTCGAAGGGTGCGAGAGGGTGGGGTCCGAGGCCTGTACCCCGCTAATGGCACCCTCGGGGTATTCCCGGAGAACCCTCTCGTATTTATTATTTAGCGGGGATACCGGTAGGTGGGAAGGAAGCGGGAGAAAGAGAAACGGAGAAAGAGGGAAAGAGGGGATGGCGTGAAGGTGTAACGGAGAGGAAGAGCTGGGGCAGAGAGGGTCAGCATTGGCAGGCCGCGAGGATTTATCCGCAAACATCACACATCGGTCGTAGACTTCCGTTGAGCACGATTTCGAGAATGGAAACCGCAGGAAATTAACGGTGACACGTGGTCGGGCTGGACACGTGTTTAACCGAGTGCAAACGATGAAAAATACGATGCCCGATGGAGCTTCGATCAGGAATTTCGAACAGATGACAATAATACGAATTTGCATAATCGCGTTCGATGCGATAGATGTGGAAAAATCGTTGAATTTTGTCGTTAAACGAGCATTAGACTCGCCGAACCGGATAAATTCGAATGAAAAAAAAAAGGAAAAGAAAAAAAAAGCTGATCGAGGATTCATCGGAATGGTATCAATCGAAGAATCGATTCATAGATTACGTAGCGGAAAAACAAGTGGAAAAAACATGGGGAGAGGGGCAAAAATAATCAAAGAGCAGGAGAGGGGTGGAGGGGTATGGACGAGGGAATCGGGAAAATCGGAAACAATTGTCGCTCGTGTATGTTCGAGGAGAGGACTTGTGCGCGCGCAATTTGCGCGTCAGGAAAATGCATGCTTCGATGGCAGCAGCTGCGGGACGTTATTGATACTACATTTCTCCCGATTTGACGAATTGCCGTATTGGACTAATGGTCCGAATACGAAGGCCCCCGCCGGCCGATCCAACCGGCTTCTGACTCGTGGCTTCCTAGCAAAATTGTTGACCCCCCACGTAAAACTATAACTCGCTCATAATTCTCCGCCATTTCGGTCTGGAGAAGCAGGAGGAAAAAACGAGAAAACGTGGTCAAACAAATGGTCGAGGGAAAATATCGATACTTCTGCTCGGTTTACTTTTCGAAAATTAATGCCAACGAGCCGAGCATTTAGTCGTTTCGTCGACGTGATTTCGAATGAAACGTTCGAATACAAGTGTTTCAAAATTCAAAATTACACGGAACCACAAATTGTTAAATTTTACTGGCATATTATCTCGATAGACGTGACATGAATCGTATAAATGGAAACATTCAACGCACTATACAGATTTATGTAACGAATATACGATCTACGTTTCATTCTATTCTAGTATTTGGAACAGGTTCAAATAGACTGATATAAATTAGCGGTTCTTACCAGAAAAATGTGTCGTGACGGTGAATCGAAGCATTTTACGAAGGCACGCCGCTTTTCTCGAACTCGTCACTACCGAGAATCAACGTCACAGAAATACCGGGATATAAGTTTGAAAAAATAGGTCGATTAAGAGCAACGATATCCATCAAACTGTCTCTTAAAATGTTCGTCCGGCGATCGAAAAATAATCTCGAAATGGAGAATACGAGAACACGTTCGAACACGTTCGAAAGAGAAAAGGAGACTGAGGTATGTGTAGCACTAGCGAGCAACCTCATATCGTCCAACGTAACAGGGAAAAAAACGTCAACAAAGACGAACTGCCTATAAGTATAATCTAAAAATATATACAAGCTGCTCGATCTAGCACAAAGAAAAATGTAAACTTTGCGTAATTTGCGTTCTTGGAAATATTCATTGGAAACATTCACTTTTACAATAAGAAATATTAACGGATATTCGAACTACGCAATTACAGAAAGAAAAGGAAGCGTTTAACGTATAAGAATAGTAATAGAAATTATAGAAATCTCATTACCATGATACGTTAAACTATTTTTCACTAATATTTGTTTATTTGATAAATAATTATTCGCTACGCAATGCTTTTTTACATATCTAGCTAAATATCATAAACGAATTTCGATGGATGATGAGAAAACAAATTAATGGCCGACATATTGAATCGTGATTACGTCACAAATTAGAATAATCATTAATTTCATCTATTTTCGAATATCCGTCTTAATATTTCAACTAATCTCGATATAATTCTTTCAAATTTATCGAAAAGAGACAAAATCTAAATATATTTACTCGAATTTACGACTGTAAAAATCTTTGATTCGCTTTCCCGCCATTTTCATTTCTGAGACACTTTGATTAATAACAATTTTTATTAATTTACACTTACCAAATTGATTATCCAGTAAAATATCTCGATATTTCGTTGCACAACATTGAACTATTCACTTTTTGATCTCGCAATATACACGATCACCAAGTTTTTTCAATTAATTAACATAAATTAACTTTCAATTAACGAGCATTTGCACCACATCGACTCAACAAGCACTTTTGAGAAAGAAAACATCAAATCAAACGTTCGTCCAATCGGCGGGCGTTAGTGTCGCCACCTATATTCGATGCCATTAACTATCACTTCAAATTGAAGTTATCCACTGCAAGTTATCGATTGCCGCCAAATTAAAAATTATTTTTTGAATAAAAATAATCTCGTTCTTTCTTTTTTTATAAATATACTTTCGATTATTCGTCGGTAACGGTATGTAATTTCTTTATTATTACCCTAAAATTAAAAGATATCAAAAATATATAACACGATATCATAAAATATGAATTATCATTTTTAAAAAGTATTTAATATTTTATAACAAATTCATGAGCGACGTATACGACGTTTAAAAGAAAAGTTTAAGATACAAGTAAAAATGTAATTTCGATCTTTTCGAATTTTTTTCTTCTTTTTTTTTTTTTTTTTTTGTAATATAATTACGACTCGGTCGCAATTACGGCACTCATATTTTCTATTTTTTCCTCGAATTGATTCAGAAAAATGGCCCCGAAGCTTGAGAAGGAATGAAACTACATTATGCATAGCGCACCATTTTACTTGCTGCATTCTCGGGATGATAATGGCATCGTTTGAAGTGTTCGCGTAATTAATGAAGCTAAAAAAACTTTTGACCCTTAATTACGCTGTCCATTGTATTTGGAGAGTTCTTTTTTTCTACGGACTACTATGAAAATACGAATAAAGAAAACGGACCGTATTGCAATCAACGAATGTCTCCGAGAATATATTATATAAACGCAATCATTTTTTGATCCCTTTTACGAATTTGACGAATACTGTTTATATTAATTAAATTTTGAAATAATTTACATATTGATTAAATAAGGAAAAATATTTTTCAAAAAATGTTTCACAATGTCTATTATTTATCTTTAGAAAATTTAGAACTGCAACAAGCTACGAAAGCTATTCGTATAGAAAATGTTTCTTCTATTATATTATTTTATAAAAAAAAAAATTCCATTGAACAGTCGAACAGTTTTCGTCTGATAATAAATTTGTATTTTTATATTATATCGTAATAAATTGTAGATGCCGATCGAGAAAAGCTGATTTTTTTCAAAGTCGGTATTTCAGAACTGTACACGACGTGAAGTCCAATAAAACGAGAGAGCCTTCTTCCGTGGTAGAACAAAAGTCGTTCCGTTTCGTACTCGAATCGTACGACTGAGAGTTGGTCGACAATAAGATATTATAAAACGAATCGATATCCCTTCATTGTTGTAATAAACGATCTGAACTCTTGAACAATAATTAAACGTTTTAAATATAAATATAAACGTGGAAAAAACCAACGATCGATCGGTAAGGGATCGTTCCAGTTGGAGACTGGGATTCCGACGAGAGTCTCACCGGATAAGAAGAATCCTATACTTCGTTTGGAACACGGTCGGGCAGAGAATTTTTATAACTAAATTTTCAAGTATAATCAAGATCACGGTCATTATCTCCAATTACCCATTACTCCGAGTAATTGTGTTAATAGGCTATGGAGAAACGTACTTCGAGTCCTCGAAGCGGAACCCACGAAAATCGCTTCGCTATTCCCTCCCTGAAAATTATACCTTTGTGCTTTAAACGCTTTACAACCCAAGCTAACTGAGCGAGCTCGTATCCACTTCGAACGTTGCCTAATTTTCCTTACGATTTAAAAAACGTACTATCGTTTATTTTTCTTTTTCGTACATCGAAGAAATACTCGATTCAGAAATATTAATTCTCTCTCTCTCTCGATCCACGATACATTCTATCGAAACAATACAAAGGTTAATACGATACGAACACGAACAACGGGCCAAATTTCTTAGATAGAAGTACTAATAGATACTTTAGAAATCTCTTAAAGGAATTTAATACTTTAAAAACGTTTAACGACGCGAAAAGATCTACCCTACCCAGCGAGTCGGTTGGTCGATCGAGTCCCGACGAGAGTGGGTGGGCCCGACACTCGCGGTCCCAGAACGAAATCGACCGTCGAGCCTCGTACGGCGGGACAGAGCGGGGGTTGCGGCGTAAGAGTCGGGGCCCTGAGGGCCCCTCGCTCCGGTGTTCGGGCCCGGTATGGGAGCGGAGAGGGGCTCGAGGGGGCAAAGGCACATTCCAAGGCAGAACGGCTGCCAGTGAAGGTGGAAGACACGAACAGTCTCTCACGATATTGCGCTCCGTTCCTATCCCAGGTCGCTTCCTTTCTTCCAGAGTGCTCGTCGTTTTCACCCGTCCCCGTGGGACCGTGTCGTGTGTGCCGTGCCGTGTCGTGCTGTGCCTTGCCGTGCCGTGCCGTGCCGTGCCGTATCGTACAGTGCAAGTGCCGTTCCTTCCTTCCTTCCTTCCTTTCTTTATTCCTTTATTCCTTCTTTCTTTCCTTCATGTTGTACGAGACGCGACGCGATGCGAGTCGACTCTCGGAATCGAATTAACGAGAATTCGCGGTGGACGCTGAGCAGAGAGGCAGCATGCATGGGATAGAGTGTTCCGCGGCAAAGCGCGCCGGGTGTACGTGTACGCTCGTCTTTTTTGGCGCCACGCGTGTCGTTCAACGTTTCGAAAATGCTCACGCCTACTTACGCGCCACGGTATTCCAGTGGGAAGAGCAAGGAGAAGAGAGTTCGCGTCGAAAATAGACATTTGCCTCGTGTTCAGATCCGTGGCCCGATCGTCGGGCATGCGGAAGGAGCGTCACCGGGAGACAGTGATTGAGAGGATCCGCCAGACGGGGAGCACTTGAATATTCGATCGCGCAGGTGAACCGCACAAACTATCTTTTTCTCTTCGATATACGCGATGGGGAGTACTTTCCAACGTGCTCGAGCTCTTTCTTTCCTCTCTCTCTTTCTCTCTCTCTCTTTTCTTTTTCTTCTTTCTTTCTTTTCTTATTTTTTGCGCGCGTAATAGGTATTCTCGAGAGAGAAATACGAATATTGCCAACGAGTTGAGAAATCTCTCGATATCCGGGCGGACAGTAAATTTTAACCGTGCGATGTTGTTGTATCGCAGAATTTCGTGACGAAGCCGAAGCTGTTGACACAACCGTTCCCATTTATTCGTGACGGTGAAACCGGTATCAGACGGCAAAAAGGAGCAAGGTAGACGGAGGTTATGCCCGAACGCTTAGGAATTAACAGTTCGAGAAAGACTATGCAAGATTGACGGGATAAACGGGACGGTTGCCGGGATTCGGGGACGGATATCCCCCTTCGTATTAAGATTATACCTACTTGAAACGGGCATAAACGGAAGGGTAATTTTCTGCCATTTCGATTGTGAATGCCTATCAATTGTGGACCGTTGCCTCGTTAGTTACATCAGATTTACGATCACGTATAAACACCGTGAAAAATTCTTTTTACGAGTCAAGCAGTTCGGTGAGAATCGTCTGGAACACAGAGGGCAACTCTGCGGAGAGGGGAAGGGAGAGGGAGGGAGGCAAGGTGGAAGAAGTAGGGGGAGGGATTTCGTCGGGTTTTCTGCTCGAGCGAAATTAAATCCACGTGCCACCACAGAGATCGTTCGATCGCGGAGATCGCAGAGGAACGGCAGAAAAACTTAACCGAGCAACGCCATCGGCATCGAACTTGACCATGGCCTTCGAAGCCTTTGCGCTCGTATAACGAGATACGAGGAATGTAAGTTGCCGGGGAGAGAGAGAGAGAGACTCGCCGTTCTTACTTGCGTTACGTACCACCTCGGTCTGTAACTAGATGTGCCGATACCAAATGCAGGAAGGCGCACCGATTTTGCGGACGGAATATAGAAAGGAGAGGAGGGCCATTAGGCTAAGCAGATTTGCCTTTTAAGAAAACGAATAGATCGGACTTAGCAAAGGACCGCTACCGTTAATGGATAATATAAGAGGATCGATAATATTCTCTTTCCTCCTTTCTTTCTCGCAACGTGACGAAACAATAACTTTCCCTTCCCCCTCCTGTTTCTCTCCCTCGATCGCAACGAATGAATATGGATACGAATCGAGATTATTATTATATGGATCTTAAACCCGAGGAGAAACGTTTCGATTTTTCTGAAAGACTGAATGATCGTTAGTCAGAAATTCGTAACAACGAGGTATCTCTTAACAAGCTAATATGGATGAGGAATTATGGGAGGAGGGGGGTGGTATATTCTTTCGAATAAGTACAATAATGGCGGGCCTATGAAAGCCACTCTTCGCAACTCGGGAAGAATCGTCTCTAATATTCGCCGGGAATATTTATATAAGTTGGTTGAAAGCTATCCGAGAAGTTTTAACGACGGAAGGCGCTAATAGGCTGAGAAAGTTTTCCGCATTTCCGCGTCCGGAACGGATGCGATATCCGCAGTTATCATCCTATTACTCCAACCCAGTCGTAATTGGGAGAAGATTCGTTAACCGATCGCCTGCCTCGTATTATTTCTTCTTTTATCATCGGAGGAATCGTCGGTTATTTACCTTTTTTCTCCTCGCCTTTCGGCCGATTGATTCGCGATATCTGCGGGCCATACATCGGCAGGGGAAAAAGATATTTCGTTTCATTCTTTCATTCGTTTCAAGGGGAAATAAATCGGCCGTGTTCGAGCACCGTTTCGTAATCCGAAACGATTTGTCAAGTTCAACGAGGCGGCAGCATGGAAACGAATCTCTCTCTCTCTCCTCGATTCGAGATATCGAAATCGCAAATTCGTTTATCCAAACGAATCGTCCATGATGGATGAACGAAATGAAAACGCGTCGGATCATTTTGGAACGAACAATTAACACGATCTATGCGATCGATTAACGGGATTGGTGTGGATATTTTCAGGTCCCATTACGATGTCCCAACCGCAATTAACCACGGATCTGGACGTTGCGGAAAATCCGCAACACTCTTGCCAATGCTCGGCGATGAGCAGCATGGATTCCATGAGAGCGCAGAGGGACAGAGGGGAGCGGGGCGTGGGAAGCACAAGAATTTCCAACAACCAGGAACTGCCCAGGGGTTTGGAGGCGCTTCAGAGCGCCTTCGAGCCGATAAGAAGGCTGGAGAGCCCGTTGTCCCATCACCATCAGGAAGGGCAACAGATGAATTTGGAGAATAGCAGGGGGGTGGACATGTTGGAGCACCAGACGGGGAGTGCGAGGACGATGGAGGGCCAGGGCGCGATTCTGTCGAGACACGGTCACAACATTTCGTGCAGCCCGGGAAGGAACTTGGATCTTTCCCGAAACTTGGCGTTCGAGGCGGCGCGAAGAGTTCAGGAATCCGGCAACTTGCAGGATAACCAGCACAGCCTAACTTCCAGCCCCAGCCCCTTGTTGGAGTCGGGCACAGCTCTGCTCGACGCGTCCGCCAAAGATCTGGACAAGCAGCTCGAGGAGCACGGCGGCCAATTGTCGCAGAAAGCCGCGACCGCGGGCGGCAAGGAGAGCAAGCTGAAGAGCATTCAGCAGGTTCTGAACCCTTATCAGCATCATCACGAGGCCGAGCGCGCGCCCGTCCACGGCCATTTCCACGGCGACGCGCACGCGCACGTCCACAAGCACGCGGACAATTTTCGCGGGGCGGCGAATTTGGACGTGGGGGACGGATTGATGGGAGGATTTCAGCGGCAGCACACCCATCATCATCACGGGGGCGCGAAAACCGCGAGCGTGGGCCACCATCACGGGCCAACGGGGGCCGTGCACCATTCGCACGGGCCCCAACCTATGCCCGGCCATCATCACGGAAATCTCGCCAGCCACGTGCACGGCAACGTGGCCGGCCCCCCCCTGCCCGGTTCCGCGGGGCAAAATGCGGCGGGAAACCCGAGCGGCCATCACCATCCGAATCCTTTGCCGAGCTCCGCCGCGATGAGCGTGCACAGAAATTCGCCGACCAACCATCACCGTCTGGCCGGCGGCGGAGCTCACTATCCCTCCAACCCGGGCTTCTCCAGCGATCACCACGGCACCACCTCGAGCGCGATGAGCGGGGCCTCCTCCAACTCGAGCATGTTGAATCACGGTGGGTCGCCGGCGGTTCACAGGCACGTGGTGAACGCCAACAGCAGCCTGTCCACCACCCCGCTCGCTAGCCATCATCATGGCAGTTCGTCGGGAAGTTTGACCGGGCATTCCGTCACCGTGAATCACCATCACGTTAGTTCTGGGATATCCTGTGAGTCTTCCTCGTCAAACGCCAATACGAGAACGCATAGTCGTTTAGATCACGTCCACGATCATCATCATCATTTACAACAAGTGCATTCGTTGCACCCTAGCCACCCGGATGCCCGGCAAAGGGACAGAGCTCCGTCGAGCCTCGAGCATCACGGCCATCATCACGGCCACGTGCACACCCACGGCGGCCATCAGCATCCGCAGAATAACGATACCAAAAACGCGTCCATCATCGGGGTCGACTCGATACAGGTATCTTTTCTATCGAAATTTCCCGATTTTTCGCCCGCTCGTGTCACGCGAAACGCACAATTTCGTAGCCGAGATCTAATCGTGCCTGCGCCCGACAACCGTCCATTAATCACTCGCGAGTTTGCCCACCGACGCCACGACAACTAATTATTCGCACACGATGACTTCTATATAACAACGTTGTTATTACGCAATTCGTGGCAACGATGCAGTTAATTATTTACAGACAGACGAGACGAAATTACGTATCTCCCTCTCCCTCTCTCTCTCGTTCTTCCTCTTCTCTTCTTTTCCTTTTTTTTCTTTTACAAAGCGACGATTTTGATTTCATCCAGGTGTCGGCTCCCTCGAAAAGTAAGTGCCAATGTCACGTGGTGCAAGGTGGAGGAGGAAACAAGAGAGGGCAGGAGGGCGAAAGCGACGGAGGCGTCGAGGTAACGTCAAGAACGCATCAACCGCCCGCGCTACCTCCGCGGCCACCTCCTAGGCCGACCAGACGATACGAGACGACGTCCGTCGATCAATGTGAGTTGATTTTCCACCAATTCTGATCGATCTCTCTTTCGTAAAGTCTTTAAAATAGAATAATAGTTATCGAATAATCGATCCGAAACGTTCGACTCGAGCATTTATTGTATTTATATCGAATCAATAACACGTACACGTACGCGCCAATTTGAATGGCAACAATAACAACGGGCGAGCGTAGTCGGTCGACGGTATTCGAAACATTCGCCTCGGTGTTCCGTTTCCTCTTTGATTTCCTTTCGAAACGAACAGTTGGACGGTTGTTTCCTGGAGATTAGAGATTAGTGGAGGTGGAGGCTGGCTCCACCCTTGGTTCGGGGCGAGGATCAGAGAATGCCTGCAGTATCGCCGGTGACGACACAGCTGTGCCGTTGCCCCTTTTATCAATAGTGGACACGCGTTATCGACGTGCCAACCGAGTGAACGCATCGTCGTGGGCCGATTCTGCTCGGTAAACAGGGGAAACGCACAGCCCCCGTGGAATTTCAACCCTCGACCGCGTCGAGTCGCTGGAATCGTCACGGTATATCGACCAGTCGATGCCCGCAGCAACCGAGGGCAGAAGCATCGTGTCGAAGAATGCTGCGAATCGAACGGGAGGATACGGGGATACTTTTACCTACTCGCTGCCCCCATTGATCCTGGGCTGGCTCGAGCGAATGGCCGCGAGAGGAATGCCATTTCGGACGTCCTTTCGAAACGAGCCCCAAGCCTCGCCTCGACACCACCACCACCACCACCTGTGGGACACCTCGGCGTGTGCGGGAGATCTCGTGGAGTGGCTCTCCGATTCTTGTGCATTCTCCTCTCGCGTTCGTTTCGATAAGATAAAAAACATCGTCGACGACGTGAATGAAGACGGATACATGGATCGTTGCAACGCGATCGAGCAAAATTTCCAATACGTTGGGATATAAAAATAATCGACATTGGTGATTGTCCACCGATCGATCCGATTAACGGGGAAGAAAATGACGAAGAATCGACCTTGGGAGGACAACCCCTTGCGACGTGTGACATGTGACATGTGACGCGCGCAAATATAATTTAATATTACAAATCTTTCTTAAAGGAAAAATTAGTGCGCGTTAATTTTAACCTCGATTTATATCGCTCAAAAGTGGAGGAGAATCGATCGAGTGCAAAGTTCGTCCAATTCCTTGAACCCTCTCCTCCCTCGAGAAGTATATATATATATATATATCGGTGACACGTGTCCGTGTGATAAAAGAGAGGTTAAAAGAGTGATCGAGACGAAACTGTTGGGTGTTGGAAGTTTATCTCGCAAGTTAAGTAACGAAGGGAAAGATGGATGGATATCCAGTGCTGCAGATAGTCCGTTGCCGACTCGGAATGGAAATGGAGATGGATAACCAGGGTTACCCGTTCACAATGGCGGCACACTCGCATTCCCACTTACCACATCCGGCAAACCACGCGCACTTACCGAGATCGCATTACCCTCACCCCTGCGGTATGCCGATTAACCCTTCTTGTTAATTTATCAATCGGCCCTCCAACCCTCCACCATGCTGATTCCGCATACCCGCATATAATCTCCAATTAATTATTCCATTAAGTCGATTTTCGATACGAGACAATTATATAATTAATCCATTCGATTATATACACTCTTGTGCCTTTTGTACGCGAGGGGGGTGAGAATGTTTATTTTTTTGTGTCAAGATCGAGAATCGACGAGTCTTCTTTTCTTTTTTTTTTTCTAATTTTACATACGAATACGTTGGAATAATTGGAAGAAGAAAAATAGTTTTCGTGGTAAATTTCGAGTTAGGAAAATGCAGTTTCCAGTATATCCACTGTGTTCTATTTTTACCTCTTAAAGATTTATGTTGCAGTTGGCTGTCGTAGAAGGTCGCATGGATATCACAAAAGGTTATCGTATAAATAGATATCGATATCAGGTTTCTAGAATGAAACGCGTATATAAAATTTTAAACATCGCGCAGGGGTTAAAAAATTTTCGGTTAAAATAAATTCGAATGAAACGGAGAATAAGAAATTATAAGCGTTTTATATATCCATTGTTGCAAAGAGAGTTTTTCAAGGAAAATCGAAAAACCTGTCGTTGCCTTTTACCCTTGAAATCCATTGTGCCAGCATTTAAATTCCAGTTTCGCTTCGCTTGCCTCGAAAGCAAATCGCTTTACCAAATCGTAACTGCGAGTAAAGATTCCTTATATAGATAGAGGAAGGTGCAGCTTAGGTACTTTACAAAAAGCGGCAGGTACCCTAAGAAATTTGGTAAAATGATTTCGAGGCAAGGATCGCGACAGGGAGGAAAACGATTTTCACGAGTGAATGGGAATCTGGACAGGTCAGATTTTGCCTTTCCTACGACAAAGTATACGAGGAGGAAGGAGGAGAATTTCAAAGAAAATCCCTTTTTCGAAGAATTCTATTTCTTGGAAATTTGGATTTGTCAAAACACTTTCGTTAACCATTTTCTCTTTTCTCTCTCGAACGTTCGTTCTCGAATAGCATTCTTGGGAATAACAATCGTTCTCTCTTTTCAATTCGAAGCCGGTTTACGTAATTTTTCATAGATTTTGCTCGTAGGCAGAAAAATAATTAGAATTTTTAATTACGAAAGATGATCCCTCCCCATTTGTATTCTAACCCTATAGAGAGACACAGTGGCATTCTTTATTAATAGGAAACCTGATTAAAAAGTTCAGCTCTGTCGATTCTCTCTTTCTGTCCAGAGAGAGAAAATCTGCTATTGTCTTTGAAGCAACGACGCTTCCATCGCTCAACATTCATTAAAGGAATTTCCAATACAGCGTACTCGGTTCAATTGGAAGCTTTGACAACAAAAGTTGAGCCCGAATGATCGAGAATGAAATACTCGTTGGCTACGTGCGATGAAAAAAAAAAGGAAAAATTCGCGCTCAACGTTAGGATCGGTTTGAATACAATTTTCCACGCATCCCTACTTCGCCACAATACTTTTTCACTGTTCGTTCCTTCGAATTATTATATCAAACGTTGACGATTCGACGGCTCGTTTTTAATTCGACAAGTTAAAAAAGCATCGACGCGACCGATTTGATCAACTGAACGATACTTTTCCCAGAGGAATCTAATTAAGGGGACGAGATAAAGATAAGAGGCGATCTATAAGCGGAGGTAAATCCTGACTGACTAACGAGACTTTCGAAGAATTTCGCCCGTGGCACGTTTCCTATTGTGGTCGGATCAAAGCTCCCGTTTGTTCGGTTCTCACGCAAGGACAATCATTATCCCGTGAAAGAAGGAGGCGAGCACGATGGGAATAAGTCTCCGCAGGACCTTTTCTTTTCTTTTTTCTTCTTTTTCTGAAAAGGGTCGATAGTCGTACAAAAGATTCCACCGTTCGGCCACCGTGAAAATATCCTTCCAGCTATTTCTTCAAAGACCTCCCCTCCTCCGTTTCAAGAAACAGCGATCGCCGCGGAAAAAGATCGGAGATGTTACGTCACGCTTCCTCTGCATTCCTCAAAGATGAAAATATTTATAACCGTATCTCTCGTTCAGGATATACGAGGCGTAACGAACGTATCCTTCTCCTTTCTCTCCCCTTTCTATTTTTTCTTTCTCCTCTTCTTTTAATCTCTTTCCTTCCTCGCCCTGCGTATAAAGCCTATCGCTTCCGCGGTATCGGTGACCGATTTTAATTTTACCACAGGCCACACGGGGGAAGGTGGTTGCTGCAAGAAGTACGTTGTCCTTTGTTGCCTTTGTGGCGGGCTGAGCGCTGCGGTTGGCAGCCTCTTTTTGGCGGTGCACGCGGTCCTTTCAGCCCACACGGCCAGCCTGGCCCTCTTTGAGACTGTACCATCCTACATTCCCGGCATAATGGTAAGAGGCCAAAATATATCCAAATATTCCACACGATCTCTTTTTCTATTTCTATTAAACGAAATTCATAATGACGCGCAACGTTGATTTCCAGTTAATCCTAATGGGTCTGTTCACCATGTTACTCGCAAGACGGAAGCACAGATACGGACTTTTGGTAAGCGTGCCAATAACTCGATATACTCTTTTCATATCTCCTCCCTTTCTCCTTCTTCTCTGATTTTTCCATCGTTGCAGATGAAAGTGTGCGGTTCCGTAGGGGTGGTGTGCGCGTTGGTGTGCGTGCTCGTCACCGTCACGACGACGGTGATACACATGTCCCGGCTCCAAGGTCTTCGAAAATGCGTTTACACGGTGAAAGCGAGGTAAGTCAAATAAATTCTTCTCCTACTGAATCGATACTGAATCGAGATTCGATTGGATGCAGGTCGTGCACGTGTTACGGGGCGCCGGAAGGAGATCCAGGAGTGCTGTTCGAGGGTACGCCCCACTGCGAGGCGGTGCACGGCGCCCTGCACGCCTGCCTCAGGGCCCTGTTCGGCGTCTCGGTGGCCGGTATCCTCGCCTGCATATTTTCCTGCATGCTCGTCTACCAACTGTTGAGTCACGAGAAGAAGAAGATGTATTGGGAGCAGTTGGAATTGAGATGCAGATCGTTGTACGGGCAAGGAGGCGGCGTCGGGCCGGCGGCCGGGTCGTGCGGCTGCTGCAACGATTGCGGAGGAGCGAGCCCTTGGTGGGCCCAGACGCCGGGAAATCTTTACACCCCGAATCCCGACTTGGCGCCGTCCAGGTTCGTCCCGTCTCGTTTTTCGAACGAACTTTGCGAAGGAATAAAAAAGAAAAACGATCTCACGAGATCATTATCGGATCGGATGTTCGCACGCAGGCTCGATGAAAGATTCGAGTAACGGGTTGTGGGATCGTTACGAATTCGATAGAACGGAACACGCGGCCGATTAGGGCTCATTGAGAAATTATCGATGCGGTTCAAATGTGCATTCGCATCCGAGCGTAACGATACGTATTCGATAGAATTGATTCGCGAATGTCACGAATATCGGAAGAGGAGGGTGGGGGGAGTGCGATAAACTCGTAAACAAGGCAACGATCCCTCGCTTCTGTATGTTCCCAGGACACATTGTATTCCGGTAATCCGCTAATGTATGGCATTAATTAAGCCGGAATTCCATCCAGCTTCTGACATTTGAACGACGGATTTTCTTCGTTTCTTGGGAATAAATTATGATGGATGAACGTTACCTTTTGTTCCGATATATAAAGAAAAAAATTCTATTCCATCGGGAAGAAGTGTATACACATATTTATGCAAATTAAGATCGAAGATGCGATTTCTTTCTTTTCTAATTTTTAAATCCTTGAAAGAAACAATTTTTCGTTTGGATTCTCATTTAACGTGAACGACATCGATTGTCTAAAAACGAAGCGAACGTCTCATTGAATTAATTTCGTTGTAGGAGATGGCGGCTGCCTTGGTCGAGGTCCAGGGGTCCAGCGCCGAGCCCAGACTCGAATTATGGCTTTCACACTCAGGCAAGGCAGACGGAGGCCAACGTGGAGAGCACGAACGGCCCTTACAGCGTTCTTAATTCCCAATCGAGCGGCCCCTACTCCGTTTTGAACACGCAGAACGGCCCGTACACCCCGAGCACGGCTTCTTACAGCGTTCTCGAGACCCCGGTTCCGCTGTGGGGGCCGCCGCCACCTTACAGCGACCCCAACAGCCCCGCTAGACGGCCCCAAGTAGCCGAACAAAGGCCCAGAATCGCGAAACGAATAGAGAACTTCGAGAACAATGAGGGTGAGGGAGAGAATGGAGAGAGGCGTAATAAAGAAAAGGAGTAGTAAAAACAACTAGTCGAGAAACCAAACGCGTGTCTTTCTTACTTCTTCTTTCTTTCTTTTTTAGATCACAGATCGAGGGCAGCGAAACGACCGTCGGACAATTACGAAAACGCCGAAGAGATATCGAACAGCACCGATCCGGAAGGAGGGAACGAAGGCACGATGAAGGGTAGACGGGCGAGGAAGCCTTTGAAGGGCGTGGAGAACGGGGCTTTCCAACAGGAGGCGAACGCCGGCCCGAAACAGTCGGAGAGCGAACTGTATTTCGGCGACGTGTCCTCGTGTTGCGGGCCCGAAAGCAGCTTCTACGATTTGGCGGTGGAGAAGGAAGGTAAACAGCTTAATTTAATCGATAATTAAACTTCGAGTCAGAGCTTCTACGATTTGGCAATGGAGAAGGAAGGTAAAGGGCGTAATTTAATCAATGATTGAGTCTTGAATCGAATAATTCCCCAGGTACGGAGCATTCCGAGGGGGTGGATTACTTGGCGGCTCGGCTAGGGAAACGGCAGTTGTCCAAGAGGTCGCGAATGCCGCTCCCGTTGCCGTCGGACGGCGGTGACATACCGTCGGACAATTACGCGAACAGCGACGAGCCAAGAAGCGCGAGAGGCCCGTATCTCGCGCCCGACGCGCAGTACGAGGTGATCCAGCAGGGCCGTTACTCTTATTACGCGTCGTCCAAGGACGACGAGCAGCTTCAGGAAGGGCCAGCCGCTTCGGGATACTTCAGGGAGGAGGAGGCGGAGAGGGGGAGGGATTACAGGGATTACAGAGGCGGGCAGCAGGAAGAGGAGACGCCACAGTGCTGCCTGAGCGACTCGACCACGTTGGACTCGGGTTGGCAAAGTGGCGAGCAACAGCAATCCGACGATAACGTTAGACCGGTCAACGTGTGATTTATCGCTCGTGAGAAGGACGGAGAAATGGAGTGGTTTAATTAAATTAAACGTTTGGGGTGGGGAATAAAAGAGACCTCGTGGTAAGGGAGACCTCGGATTCATCGTACAATTTATTATACTTTGATTTGTAAGGGAGAGAGAGAGAGGATGGTTGAAAATTGTGCATTACACGTAGACTTTCTTTTGTATTTATAGGCCATGCAGGTGTTCTTAATCGAAATAGATCCGAAATAAGCGTACGAAACAGAACTAGGGATATTGTCCACGGAAAGAAGAATAGGAAAGATGGCGGCGAAGAGTGCAAAAATTTATCGTAAAAAAGAGAGAGAGAGGGGATGGTTGAAAATTGTGCATTACACGTAGACTTTCTTTTGTATTTATAGACCATGCAGGTGTTCTTAATCGATCTGTCTATCCGAAATAAACGTACGAAACTAGGGATATTGTCCATGGAAAGAAGAGTAAAAAAAATGGCGGCGAAGAGTGCAAAAATTTATCGTAAGAAAGAGAGAGACAGGATGGTTGAAAATTGTGCATTACACGTAGACTTTCTTTTGTATTTATAGGCCATGGAGGTATTCTTAATCGAAATAGATCTGTCTATTCAAAGGAAATTGTCCATGGAAAGAAGAGTAAAAAAGATGGCAGCGAAGAGTGCAAAAATTTATCGTATTTAAAGATAAAGAAATAGACACGTAAGCGATGTGATTCGTGGTACGGTATAGCTTAAAACGTAAACCTTGATTATTATTAGAGCGTAACGATCGGATGTAAGAGAATGCACGCGTTGAATCGTGCTTTTCTCGCGATTTACGTATAATTATTATTATTATTATTATAATTATTACTACTACTAATATTAATATTAATACAAGTCTGAAAAAGGGGTTAGAAAAAGAGTAGTTTATACGTGAAAAAGTTAATCGTGCGAGAGATCCTGCGTAACGATGTATTTTTATTAATTAAACGATGTCGCCCGTGTTGTTCGTAACCGCTAAAAAATTGTGTGTTGGTAAAAAGAAAGAAAGCGAGCGAGAGAGAGAGAGAGAAAGAGTTAAATTTAATAGTCTCGTAAGCGATGAGTCGAAGGAAAGGTCTCTGAGAAGAAAAAAAAAAAGAAAGAATATCCAATTTGATGCACTATCCAATTAAAAAAGAAGAGACCTTTGCTTTGGCAATTCGTTAGAAACGTCCATGTACAAACGTGTGCTTTATTCTTGCCAATATCTGGTTAGATATTCGATTTCGCACTTAGACGTTAATTGTCGGGAATATATTTACCGTGTCGATCCCAAGTTCCAAGTGTGAGCACGTTATTTTTTATCGTATTATTCTCGATCACTGCCATTCCGAACGAATCGTTCCTTTTTTTCGCAAAATCCGTACGTGGAAAATGAGGAAAAAATGCGTTTGCACGTCCACGATTTATCGAACGAACGTCTCCTCACGAATCTGTCTGTTCGAAATTTTACGATTTTTTTTCTATTTTTTTTTTTTTTTTTTAAGGAAAGTATTTATCACGCAATATATATACTGATAAGCAAACAAACCCGTGATGTTAGCTTCGTCGAGCTTCTTTTTTTTTGTAAGACCAGATTCGATTTCGATGATACAATCCCGGTGGACCAAGAACGACGATATAATAAAACAAAAAAAGAGAGATATTGATTTTTACCGAATTAATATATTACAAAAGGGAGAATATCGATCGAGAATATTGCCGTTCGTTAAGATAACACAGATGTATGCAGATATTTTGTAATTGAAAGAGAGAAGAGGGAGAAAAAAGAAGAAGAAGAAGAAGAAGAAGGCCAGCTTAAAGGAATAGTTTAACGTTGTTTACTCGATAAAGTGTACCTTAAGAGCGGATAATGTAGCAAGTCGAACGATACATTGTCGAACGATGTAACTAACAATGATTGGAAAAAAAAAAGGAGAAGAAAAGAAAAGAAAAAAAAAAAAATAAAGCTTCGTTTTGTAAAGAAAACCACGCGTATGTCACCCTCGATGCATAAAAACCACATTCCCTTTTATTTAAGAGCGATGAAATGGAAAGGATTCGTGGTGACCAATGTCGAGGGAAAAAAAATTATCCTTTCACCTCAAAGTTCCTCCGATTGAGTCGAGGAAAAAGGATACGTGCGCGATATGTCTGCTAATTGTCCCCCGGGTCAACGATTTTAATCGATACGTCGTTGAAACACACCCAGTTCGATCCGAGGAATGTCGGATCTGTGGCAGGCCTCTATTGTCAGCAATTTCCTCGGAGAGAACTCCTATGTTGGCTAACATCAGATTATAAGATTATTTCGCAACGTGCACACGATCGTTGAACTTTTGCAACACACACGTGTGCGAGAGGCACATAACCCATTGTACGTATTGTTCTCGACGGGATAAAAAATGAGCCGATATCTTGCAGCATATTTATCGATATATTTAACGCGTGCTTTTATTTCAAGTTCACGATGAATGAACAATACCGGACCGTGTAAATTATATTTTTCGACCTATCGTATTAAAAATGTATCCTAGAAGGAAAGGAATTCGTATCTGGATCGATTACGATTATAAGCGTGTATTTATACGAGAACAATACAATCTCTCGCGTGTCTTTTTTTTTTTTTTTATATATATACACGCTTCGAGATCGCATCTAAGAGGAAGATTGGCCGAGGACTTGGTACGATGCCGCTCGCAAGCTGAATCATTTAATTAACAGAGGTAAAAAGGAACGTGGCGACCGAAGTTAATAAATCGCAATTAAAGTGTTTTCTAGGCCCGAGTGTTCGGATACGATACGATCTTTCGGTGCGGAGGGAGGCTCGTTATAAAAGTTATAAAACGGTTTTAAAGCCGTTCTATATAACTCGCTCGGCCGTTTTTCAGCCGTCCAATTGTCGTACGATCGTTTACGGGCGTTTAACAATCGGTTGCCATCGAGTCGAGCTAATTAACGAAACCGTCAATGAAGGAAATTAGTAAGTAATTTCGTTCGAGTGGAACTTTATTATTATTGCTGCTATCGAACGATGCGTCGTGTGATCTAAACGTGTATAAACATGTACATATTAAACAAAAGATTGGTATATTTGCATATAGACGATCACCACGATGAATCGCGATCTTAAGAGTAATTTCCAAACGTTTTCAAGAGCAAGACCCTTCGGCCACGTGATGCGCAGCCTGATTCGCCAGAAATCTTTCCACTCTTTCTCTGAATTCGTTGCTCGATTCCGGCAACGGCAATCTCGGCCCCGAATTCCTCAGGTTGTGCCGCGCCGTCAAATTTTGCAAGCTTTCGGACAATCCACGGTCGTGGTCCAGAATATCCGGTCTTGGCGCCTTCCGTTTTCCCGCATTCTCATCCAATTTTCCGTTTCCGTTCGCGTAGCTCGATTCCGGCAAACGATTCATCATCCCTCGAAGGGCTATTCTAGCGCTGAGGGCGGACCAGAACGCCTCGAGAAGGGAGGCGACGAGCACGTTCACGGTTAATAAAATTTTAGCGTGGGAAGATTTGCGATAATCCGTGTACAACAACGACACAGTCGCTCCATTGTCGTTCATCGCCTCCAAGGACTCCTCGGTGACATTTTTCCACAAATTTCCGTTATCCAGAGTCGTGCTCGGATCCGTGAACCCGTCCGACGCAGGATCGATCGTCGAGCTTCTCAAGATGTATCCGGATATGTTGGACATGTTGTCGAGTATGATTCCAGGCGTGGGCGAGTACGAGTTGATTTTCGTCGGGTGACGGAACGTTTTCTCACCGTCCTCTCCGTCCAACGAGGTGGTCTCGAGATCGTCGAAAGACAGAGTGGCATTGGTCGAAGATAACGATTGCTCGAAGCGAGAAGAATGATTTTCTCGGTCGAAAATTTTCTCCAGGGACCACAAAGGATCCCTGCTGTCGGCGGCGGCGGCGATGTCGAGTATCGTGGCGATGAGGCAGAGGACGGCCGCCGTCAAGGAGAAGAGACTCGCGTAGAAAAAGATTGCGATGTTCCTGTCTATGTACCATCTTCTCCACGCGAACAGTCCGGTCACGAACGGGACTAAACAGGCGACCGATAAGATTGGGCCTTGAAGAGATAGGGCCAGGCTGCCCAGAAGAAGGGAGAGAGCGCCCAGACCGAAATGGACCAAGGACAGACCTCCCACGGTCGACGCCGAGTAACGCCGCTCCGATGGGTAGAGGGAGGACAGGGCTGGTTTCGTTCTCACTTTTATCACGTACACGTTTTCCATCGCTCTTTCTTCTTCTTCACGACGAATCTTTAGTCTAGGTCAATAAGGGGAAATTCTCGATTTCACTTACGAAAATTTCCACGTCCCTCTCGTGTATCATGATCGATATTACGATTATATTCGCCAACGGAGGATAGAAATATTAACTTTGATTCGAGCTTTCTTTCAAATGAAAACGAGTGAGAAAAGAAGAGACGACACGGATTTTCGAGAAGACCAAGAGGCTAATTTCAATTCCGTTAGCAGAGATCGTGGCTATCCGACGACCGCAACGCGGAATTATTGAAATGCAAATTGGCGAATTGTTCCATCCAGAAGGAGAAATGGCCGATGATTTCCGTAACGGCAGAAGCGGCGAGCAACCAATTATGCTAACCGCTTGGATTTAATTGAAATCTTCGCCCCTCGTGGGTTTCTTCGTCGCTTCTTTCTTGCGGCTACGCTTGTGCAATTCGTTTCCAACAATGGGAGACACGGAGGGGGAGGGGGACAAAAATTCAGAGGAGAAGGAAGAGGCGCGCGAGCGCGCTCGTATCCAATAAACGTGAAACGTGGAACGGTAAATAAGAAGCTGGCGCTTCGTTCTTCTTCTTTTTCCTTCCTCCTCTTCTCCTTCCTTCTCCTTCGCCTGCACGAATATTATGCAATAACTAAGTTGACTGCGATGCAATTATCTCGTTGCACGCGCGCCTTTTCTCATACAACCGTGTTTTCACCGTGATTTCTTTCGTGGACGGAGCCGCGCTCGATTTTCAATCTCTTGAGAAATCATCGATCCAGTTTCCACGTTCGTTTTGCCATCTGTTTCCCGAGAATTAAATATTTTATTTTATTTCGAGCGAACTTCGTGTGCCGACGAATCGATTGACTTCTTTCCAACTTGATCGATAAATCAAGTTTGTTAATCGAGAATATTCGTAATTAACGGTTTGATCGAGATCGAGAATTGTAACCGTAATCGATCAATTGTTCTTCTTCCAATCCTCTCGATAACGACGAATCCTGATCCTCGATAGATGCAGAAGAAATTTCCAATCGATCCAATCGAATGTCTCGCGGCTAATTTGACGAGAAACGGAAAGGTTTGCAGCGAAAGACACACCGGCAAAGACTGAACGAAGACTAGTTCGGGTTGAAATTACTACGAGAATCTGAACAGGCCTCCCACGCGATCGGTTTCGCAGTGAAAGGGACAACAGAGGAGAACGATGGATAGATGAACCTTCGCGTTGTTTTATGCCTTCTTCATACCACTTTCCATGGTCATAAAACGATGTCACGCTTGCGAGAAAGAAATGCAACCAGCGTGCATATTCTCTTCTTATGGAATTCATCATCGATATCTTGGTATTGCATATATATATGTGTGTGTATATTGTGAATATCCAACGATCAATTTTGTGTTAATTTTCACTCAATGCACCTTCCTTTCGTGTTACAGTTTAGAGTTAAACTCGTGAGAGAGTTTAACTCATGCTGGAATCCTCGGCCAAGCTAACCTTTATTATTCACGGGCTCGGCACCCGACCTTTTCTTTTCGAACAGTCAGAGCAACTGGTAAAGAGTAAGGTTGAATTATCTCGAGAGAAGAGGTTCTGTATCTATCGACGCAAGAGGATAATATCGAATCGATCGATATTAAATTTTTCAATTTCCTTTTCGAATATTTAAAAAAAAAATTTGGGCGATAAATTAGGAGACAATGAAACGATAAGATTGGATGACTCAGAGGACAGAGAAAGAGAAAGATAAATGACGCACGTTTGAACGCGTGTCGCTTGAATACGCACGTGTGTAACCCCCCTTTCGTTTTCCAATACGACCGACCGATCCTAACATCCTCTTCCCGAGCGCTCGTTTTAAACGGTTATCGTTGGAGGACAAACAAAATGTGACAAAAATTCGTAGAAAAAAAAGTGGAAAGAAAAATAAAATATTTGCACGCGTGAATCCGTGGCAAGAAAAGAGAAAAGTTCACTTTCTCGATCTTCCGGAATAATATTCTCCTGTCGTTGATCGATCATTGGAGCAGAAAACGTGCTACACTTTCTTGGAGATTGATCGCGATTCTACGAGGAGAATAGGCGATTCGATTTATCGCTTAACGTGGATAGAAAGATAGAAAATATCCCCAATCGTGTTTATCGACCCACTTTCTACATTTATTAAAACATCGATGGAAACACGGTATTATTGATTGAAGTTGAGAAAAAAGAAAAATACACGCAGATACTTTTCCTGACCCCGATTCCTACAATTATTATTTCTATTTCGAACTCATTTTTCTCTCGAATCTTTAGTTTTTCAATTTTTTAAAAATCTCTATCTCGTCCAATTTACGTTTCTCTCTTTTTTTAAATTACGAAATTCTTCCATCGACTTTTCCACCCCTTTGAGATGACTTTTCGGCCGTTAACGCGACATTCGCCAACGCTGTACGAGTTAACAGTGTGAAGCACGAACAGTGAAAGATAAAGAGCGTGTTTGTGATCGATACGCATTTGTGTTGGAGCAGCTGTTACGATCGGGGCACGCGTCCCAACGGTCGCAGCAGCTGCCCAGAAAGTTATCTATAGTACCCTCAACTGGAGTTCTTTTATGATACACGAAACGATAATCTCGTGCATCGGTTTATTTATCGATAGATTTAGCATTTTTCCCTGTCTACTTTTTAAAAACAAAAAAAAAAATATCGATTCGACGACGATAAAAGAAAATTTCGTGGATTGTTAAACTGAATTTTTATCGAGTCTACTTCACTCGTTTATATTCGATGAACGATCAAGTTTTTCCAATACCCTCCAATCCGATGTTCAACTCGATTTCACGTTTCACAATAATCGTTGGATCCGTGGAAATTAATATGGAGCGGGATTTAAAATTTAAATGTCGCGAGGGGAGCGGTAGGCAAAGGTGGGCATAAATTCTTGAACATACTGTAGAGGATGGCAGTAAAACAGGAAAACGTTGGAAGGGAAGTACTATAGGTGGCAGGGCCCCCACCCTGAGATGTGACACCGTGTCCGTATTATGCGAACCCTCTGACAACCCCTCAGGTAATACGCCGCACATACACGCGCGTGTGCATTGGAGAAACGCTTGGAGAAACGCCCTTCGTACATCTGCTCTTGAGGGAACTCGTGTGGCAGTTTGTTGGGAGCAACCGCGGTGCACGGATCGAACGCGTTTCGACATTCGACTTTCCCCCAACGGGCTCGTCAATTCCGTTCAACGGGAAAAGTTAGTAGAGTGAATTTCCTTACGGCAACAAATTCCTTTTCCACCCGCCTCTTTAAATATCGTCGTGGAAGAAGGTTAAAATTCAAGACTGGATTGCTACTTTCCTCGATATATCGAGATCCATCGTGGTGAGAAATATTCAGAAGAGGATAGAAATTGCGAAGGAAAATGTGCAAGGCACGCCGCATTCCCGCGCAAGAGATCATCGTCCCGCCACCTGCACGAATGGTAACCTTCTCCCTCGAAACTTGGACATCCCCCTCCTACGTGAGCACCGCTTTGCTGGTTCTCGTGAATCAGAAACACCAATAATCAAGAAAAAGAAGAAGATTCGATCGCGTGAAATATAGTGCGCGTCTCCAAGTAATAAAGACCGACTCGTTTATATACCAACAATTATAATTATGCTTCGCGTCTATCGCAACGCGTAAAGTTTCGAAGCAAATTATTCCGAGCAATTAATTTTGACAAAGCTAAAAATGGCGGAAATACCGGCCCCCGTCCACTGTTACACGAATCCCTCGTTTTGCCGTCAATCTGAATACATACCGGAGGATCGGGGCGGCGGCGACCTGCCGCCGCCTCCTCAATTTCAATGCGGCGACGATCTACCACCGCCGCCCCCTCCGTTGCAACTGCAGTGCAACGGCGGCCAGACGAATCCCGCGTTTCAAGAAATCGGCGAGAGCAGAAGGGCGGAGAGGTGCGGGGAGGCGGGCGGAGGCAGATACGGTTGCTACCTCGAAAACGGTAACAACTCGGCGCATCGAAGGTATGGAAGCGTTCCGTTCGAGGAACGCCGGTACAACCAAGGTTCAAGGTACGAGTACATAGAGGATATAGAGGAGAGGAGCGACGTGCAGAGAAGGGGTTCCCTGAGGTACCCCGAGTTGATTCCGCGCCAGCAGGTGCAGCAACGTTCCGCACCGGCGGCCAACCAAGACGACGGGCGGGAACCGCAGATGCCCGGTTGCCGGAACAACAGCGGTGGAAGATACGCCGTTGTACCGGGTGATCAGGATTACCAGGACGAGGAAGCAGCGTGGAGCACGGTGAAGCGCGTATCCTCGACGCGGAGGCATATCAACACGCCGCAAGGTAGGCTAAGATAAAAAGAAATTGCGATAAATGAGATTCTTTTCGTTCGAGGAGAAAATTGAAGAGAGGAGAGATGAGAAAGAGAGGGAATGTTGTATACTTTGTAGGGCGTTACAGCAGGGTGCCGTTGCAAGAGGAGGAACCGCCTGCTCTGCCGGAACGAAACGGTCAGGAACTGTCCACCTCGCCCAAGAATAACTTGGCCACGCAAAAATTGCACGAGATATTGGCCACACCCAGGAAGCCACCTCGATCCAGATCCGAGGAGAGGACGTTATCTCCAAAGAGGCAACACTCGTTCAATCAAACCGGTACGCCACAAAGAAGAGCCCTCACCCCAGCTGGTTCCCCAACCGGTACGACGATTCGATTCGAAATCCCTTTTCAAAGAATATCCTCTACTTTTTCCTTCTTTTTTTGAAAAAAATATTAAATCAGATATTAAAATTTCGGAAATGTAGGTCGAACGTTCAGCCCTACTCGTTCCACGCCGCATGGAACTCCTCAAAATCGTACATTCACCGGGGGGCTTCACACTTCAACCCCGAACAAAGAGCCATCCGCACGAAGATGCCTACCATTATTGGAAAACCCGTCCCGCCAACAGGATGTTTGCCCGGCCAGCAATTGTGGAAGGCTACGTTACATTGGAACAGCTCCGGTCGACCTTGTGACGATGGGTCATGGTGACCCACCGCCTCGTTACGCATACATGGAAAATGGACTAGAATCTATGCCGATGGTGTCCGGTTCACCGAGGTATCAAGTAATACCTGCTGGACAGAAAAGGAACGGGTATCAAAGCGTGGAAAGTGCCTTCATCGCTAGAACCGCAGTTGTGAGTACAAAAATACATTACTTATTTTCGCAATGAGCAAGGGAATGAAACCAATCATGGTGTTTCATTTTACTTAAGGTCCCGCCGCTGTCACCGCCGAACAGCGACGCCAACACAACCTTGGCCAGCGGTCTGGAGAAGAACGACAGAAGAAACGCGCCGTTCTTATTGGTCCTGGTTGGAATTCTAACCTGCGGTTTGGCGCTCTACTTGTCGTGGACGCAAGGGAGAAGGTAAGACGAAGAACGATACCGAGGATGATTTAGATGATTTACCAAACGCTAGACAGGTCGAAATTCGTTTCCAGGTATTACTACGACAGCGCGGCTGGTTGTGGCGCGTGTTGCGCATTGGCAGGCGCTTGCAGAACGTTGAGAAAGACTTGGACAGGACTTGGACTCGCGGGATTGTCGGCCCTCAGTTGCGCAGGCCTTTTGTTGCTCGCCGCCAAATCTCCCAAACCTGGCACACCTCTCCACGACGTCACGGCCGGCGCTTTGTGCGGCGTTTCTTTGCTCGGCGCCGTTCTCGCTCTGCTCGCGCTTCTCTCACCAAGGTGCAATTTAGGCAGACACAGAAGGGTGCATTCTTGGATACCTCGTCTCTCGCCTTGATTTCGTCAGATTCTATTCTTCCAGATGTTTGATATTCTTGTTTAAGAATAATTCCAGCCAAAAATTTATTAACTGGAACTCATTTTTGAAACTGTTTGAAACTGTTGACCGATTCAGCAACGTTGAAATCCTAGTCTGCCAAGTCAAGAGTTGAATTATTATATGGGAATAACAGGGAAGAGGGTATAACGTAAGAAAACGATTTAAACTGTCGACGTGACATTATCGATCTTAAGATAAACGAACTTGTAATCCATGCTCATGAAAATTACTCAAGTACAATATTTTTCCACGATCTTGTATATTTTGTAACGATTTTTAAATAAAAATTTCCGAAAAAAAAATGTGTCTCGATTGTCACGTATATTTATCTCCGTTTAATGAAACGCTGTATAATTATTAATATTCGACATATCAGTAAAGAACCGGATGTTCCTTATCGTAGATTCACCCAATAGGAAGTCGATCCCTCGCTCCATATAGAATCGTTCTAATTGCAAGATGTGCACACGTTCACTGTCAGTTGAATATTCGACGTTACGTGTTAACGTTGTGTATAATAAAATTTAATTTTTGTGATTTTTACACGGAGTTGAGAGTGCAAAACTAACCGAATATGAATGTAACGAGTGTATCTAACGGAACAAATCTGTTAACTGCAATAACTCTGATGCTGCATAATATTAATTTAGTGGCGAATAATGGCATACTTCCACCACCTAATATCGATTTCATTAATGAAACAATGGTCCGCGCGAGTCTTTCACTGAAAGATGCATTATCGTCCAATGAAACAACGTTAATACCTCTTGGTTACAAGTTTGTTATACATGTAATTAAAATAAGTGTTAATTACGCACATATAATTTTCTGTTTTCAATTTTATAAGCGATCAATATATCTTTTACCAGAAAATAGAAGATAATATTTCTTATCCAGAATTGAAAACTGTGGAAAACTATACCAAAATATTTGATAATATTTCAACGATGATTGGATATGCCAACGATTTGGAGCCTGGCACTACTTATAAGATATTTTACATGCTACACATGGATGATAATGTACCTATAGCCTATAGTGATTCGAAGAATTTCACGACTCGTTGCATTCGTAAGCTATTACATTTCATATAGGCTGCGCACAGATAACGACAAGAAATAAATGAGAAAATTTTTCAGCAACTATCAATTTTCACGTAAAAATAAAAACTACCAGTTTAATATTGACGAAGGATCGAGAAGTAATAATTATTTCTTCTATCTTCAACATTTTTTTTCCATACTGTTTGAAAATGTTTTATCGATTTTTAGGAATCCTTGTATCCTTGTCCAAGCAACTGGTACGACTTCGTGTTCGAGAATCTGGAAACAGGCATTCAAATTAACAAAGGAAGTTTAATTAAACTGTCATACGAATTTACAAATCTCATACCTTATACCTTGTACAAAATTACAATCAGCAAAGGAGCAACGATACTATTATTCTCGCAACAAGTTCGAACTCTTCACGAAGGTAGTAGTTAAACCTTTTTTTAAATTTAATTCCTCCGTCGATTCCATTGATCCCTGAGATATCTGTTCACAATAGTGCCATCGGAAGTAAGGAATTTCAGAATGACACTGACATCGTCGAAAATCAATTTGCAGTGGGACGCTCCTTTATATCTGAATGGGATCATAGAAAAATACGAAGTTGTATTACAGGTAACCAAAGAGGAAAATTCTAATTATTCAAACAATTACTTAGAACTACAAAGTAACAACAATGGTTTCAAGGTTCGAACGTATCTTGGTTGTGAAAATTTAAAGATTGACCCAAAGAAAAATATTACTAATTACCTTTCAACTCCGTTCACCAATATCACATTTTCAAACTTAGTCCCTTATGCACATTATATTGGAAAAATTGCAGCCTGCGTCCCTTTTTGTGGACCTGAGAAACAAATTGAATTCACTACAAAACAAACAGGTAAAAAGAATTTATATTTCAATGGAAAGTTTCCAGAGACCAATGAAAGTTTGACCACTTTCAGACACTCCAACCGCGATATATAACAATTTAAGATTTCAAAATTACACATTGTCGTGGGACGCGCCTAAAGATTGCTCGACAATTTCTGGCCCCGTAATTGCAAAAATCGTTGTCACTGGTATTAGCAAAGCGGTGAACAATTTTAGCATCACGATCCAAACAGCAGAATATTCTTGCTATTTGAACGACGCGTTGTATGGGGCTGAAATATACGAAGCGCGAATTTACGCCATCAGAATTAACACCGAGAGGCGCAATGAATCGCGATATGAGAAGCTAATATTCATTACTCCTCCGAAAGGTTAGATTGCAACAACTTAAAAAGTAGAAATTACTCTCTTAGGTAATGATTAAGATTAATTTGCAACAGAACCACCTCCTGTGAAGAACTTAGAGATTTATGAAATGGACTTGCAATCGATGAGAGTACGCTTGAGATGGGAAAAACCAGAAGCACCTGCGAACGGAGAAATAAGATATTACGTAGTGAAAAGTTGTTTTTCGAGTTGCGAGGTTGTAACGAAGATACGGCCAACCGAGTATTGCCAATTATGGGATAAATATGTCTGCGCGGATGTTGAACATCCAGTCAAAGAAATCAAGGTGCCATTTATCGAAACGAGGATATACAGTATTGATCTTAAATTAATATTGTATTGAATATTCTTCAGATATATCCTGAGAACGCAAACGTTTCACCGTCCAACGCGTCGTCGACGGCATTGCAAATTGTTTGGGCGAAGATGAAACCGGAAGCGCCAGAAATTTTTATCATCGAGGCTCTCGAAAAAGGGATGGTGAATCTAACGTGGTCTCACCCTTGGAAGACGGGTGGACGTCTCGAGAAATTCGTGATAAGGGCAGAAATGATATCGTCGCGTCTCAAAATGCAAATTCCACGGTCACGGAAACGCACGGTTTACGAATATCGAGTCGAAGAGTATCGATCGAGTTACAGTACGAAATTACACTTATTGTCCTCGTCCATTTACGAAATTTCCATTCGAGCAGTGACAAATACAGGATTACACGGGGAGGAGAAAATTGGAGAAGTGAGCACGCTTTTGGCAATGGCATTCGAGAAAGAGTTGACAATGGAAATGAGCGACACGGACTCGACGATATTGTTGCACATTCCCCCCATTCTGAACGACACGAAAAACAGTGTAACAAATGTTGTTATAAAAGGTAGCCAAATTGCTTGCAAGAATTACACGGAATTGAGCCCCTATCTGCGCGAGAAAATGGGTATCAAATATTACGAGATCGCGTGGTGTGCAGCCAAGTTTCCTGTGAGTATTCGAATCTCTATGTAACATTTCCTTTCTTAAAATCAACTACGATAAATATATTAATGTTAACAATTCTTCAGATCCTATAGATTAAAAGGAACACAAAAATTACAATTAAACTTGCTTATAAATTAATAAAAAAGCCTTGACATTTTTGTATTGCCAATTTTTGTGCTCGTTTTGATCTCTAGAATCGACACATCCAAAGATGTTGCATAGTTCTATATACTTTTTTTCTCAAACAAACTTTCACCCTTTCTCGAACAGACTGATACATTCACTGATAAAACATTCGCAATAGGCGATAACAAGATTTACGGTAATGCCACGAATTGCGCGCTAAAACCGGCCGAGTCCTACGCAATAATGATAGTATTGATCGACGAAGAATCATCTGTCGTCAACGATCAGATGATAATCTTGGAGATAACGTCAATTCGCGTTGGCAAAGTAAAGTCGAAACGATACGACGAAATTTGGATCATTCCTATCGCGATATTTCTTATCGTTGGGGCTCTAGTTTTTTACTTTTATCAAAGGTGCAAACAGATTTTTCTCTTTACTGTGTACGATCGAATGAAATGAATAATTTGATTGTATTGATCGTAGAAAGCAAAAAAGATCTTTGGAAAAGATCACGCTACAAGATTTGGTTCATCTTGAAACAGAATCGATATCGTCGAGTTCTAAACAATTTTTAAACGCCGCTACTGCCTCGTCGGATAAAAAGTTTCTTTCATCGTGTGAGAATACGACTTACAACGGAGACGCGTTATGCATTAATGATGTTAATCAACGGGAAGGAGGAATGTCGTTTGTAAAAGTGAAAGACTTGGAGAAATACGTAAAGCATGCGATCGAGTCTGGATTACTCGATAGGCAGTATAATGTGAGTTCTTTCATATTTAAATGTACGTATTACGACGGATGCGATAAATTTTTGTAACTGTATGTAACTGTATTTGGATTGCAAATAAGACACTGCCACGAGGACAAACGAAACCATGGGAATACGGAAAGTTGGAACAAAACAGAGGGAAGAATAGATATGGAAATCTCATAGCCTGTACGTAGATACTTCCCTCAGAATTCCTACAGAATTGAGATAGAATATGTTAATTAAATCGATTTTTATTCTACAGACGATGAAAATCGTGTGATACTAGAGAAACTTCCGGATGACCCTTATTCAGATTACATTAACGCTACTTACATCAAGGTAATCGACGTATAAGTGGATAAAAAAAAAAATAATATTGTTCTATCTTGAAAAAAAGATTGTAGTATCGATAAATGGAATTTTTATAAAAGGGCTATAAAAAGGAGAAATTTTACATAGCTACGCAAGGTCCGAAAGCTAATACGATCATCGATTTTTGGAGAATGATCTGGCAAGAAGAAAGTTACATCATTTGCATGATCGCGAAATTGATCGAAGATGGAAAGGTAATAAATTTGTATTAAAATCAATAGGTAATTTGACAATTGAAAATATTTAAATTGTTATAGACAAAATGCGAACAATATTGGCCCGATATTGGAAAGAAGAAAAGATACGGAGATATAATTGTTTTCAATGCGAAACACGCCGTGTTTGCAGATTTTACGTTTCGTACTTTACACGTGACTTATGGAGACGAAGCTCGAAAAGTGAGAAACAAAATTGATATCGATTAAATAACACACATTGATATGATTTCTTTAACGCGATGATCAATTGAAAAATTAGATCGAGCATTTACACTACACAGCATGGCCGGATCATGGCGCACCGTTGTTCACGCATTCTGTGGTAACGTATTTAAAGAAACTCTTGGCAACACCACCCGGAAGTGGACCAGTCGTGGTCCACTGCAGTGCAGGTGTTGGGAGAACTGGAATTGTAATTTTATGTGACATTTGCCTTCGACGCGCCGCGGCAGAAGGGGTAAAATATGTTTAAAAGAAATATTTTCACCAATTCTTGAAAGCAGAACGCGATACCTACTTTTTAAAAACGTCTTTTAAGGCGGTGAACGTGTTCTCCGAAACCCAAGCAATTAGAAATCAAAGGATTAATATGATAGATAACAAACAACAGTATCTATTTGCACATTTGACGCTCCTAGAATGTTTATTTTTTCTTCCAACATCTTTACCATATAATAAAGATCTACCTATCAATATTATAGAGCTTAAAGAACAATTGATGATTCAACGAGACAGGTAATTTTTCTTATAAAAAATATATATTACATGCAAGAATGTGCTTGTGCATATGTGCAAAGTATGTTGTGTGTTAAATAACTTTTTTCTAAAAAAAAGTCTAGAAAAAATGACCTGGCACGATGAAGTTCTTCGATTATCCATCAATCAAACATCCCTATCAAAACGCAACCTTGTTAAAAACAGATTTCCAGAATTAGCATTAGGTTTGGAATAACTTGATTGCTCCTTATATTTCTTCTTGTATTTCTCTATCATCGGAGTGCAATAAAAGAATAATTCCGTTGCAGCGAATGCAGGCAGAGTATATTTAAAAAGATATCCGTCGACAGACGAAGACAGCGACTACATATCCGCAGTTTACGTAGATGGTGTAAAATTACAGAATCAATATATAGCAACGCAATTACCATTACCTGAAACATTTAGCGATTTCTGGAGAATGATTGCTGAGTATAAAGTGGAACTTATCATTATGTTACAACTACCAGATTTAAAAGATGCGGTATCTTATCAATTATGATAATTTTATTAATTAATTTAATATTAGAAAAATTTTATTAATGAATTATTAATTTATAATAATAACCTTTGTACAGACGTGTTGTCCTATTGTTCCAAAGAGAGAATTTAAACCTGTACCATATATAAATGTTCGAACGAAAGAATTCTCAACATTTGAATACTATACGTTAGAGAAACTGATAATCGTCGACAATTCAGAGGTTAGTCGCAGATTTTATCTGGAAACGAAATGCATCAATTTTTATATATCCAATTTCAGAAACCTGCTACAGAACAATACGTAACAATTTTATGTTCCACGGAATGGAAAACTGGTAAAAATCAAGATTTACCTGCGACTATGTCATTAGTAACATTATGGCAATCAGCACAAAAAATTCTGAAAGAAGACAGTCCTATCGTCGTTGTCTGCCAGTAAGACTATATCCAAAAATATCTAAAAATATTTTTATATAAATTGAATATTTATTATGAAATAAATGTCTATTGCGAAAGTATCTCTTTTTAATTAGCGATGGTGTAACTGGCTGTGGACTTTATTTAGCCTTAAATTTTCTTTTGGAAAGAATGATTATTGAAAAAGAATGCGATGTTTGCTTTGCAGTTCGCGCGATAAGAAAATCAAGGCCTGATTTTATCACATCTTTGGTAAATTTTATTCAAATTAATAATATTCTTTTAAAACTTTCGAAAATTCGAAATGATATAAGAAATATATCTGTTTCAGGAACACATGGAATATCTATATGATGCAATCATAACGTATTTAAAATATTTCGAAACTTATGCAAATTGCACGTAAATAATCTCATTAATTATTATTTGATTAATTAACTGATTCGTTACATAAACTTGACTCGAATAATTTCAACAGACTAACAACGATTGCTTTCTCATATATATATATATATCATATATATCGTTCGAGATATAAATTATATCATTACGTAATTAGTTATTAATATTCTCTCTTTTCAATTTTTATATTATTTTCTTATTTTTCTGTGTTCAAAGAAAATGATCGAATATATCGCGATGTATACATATATATATGATCTCATCATTTTCTTTACAAAAAAGTGTTTACGTAAATAATTGTTTGTAGAAATTAATATAAAAATTTGATAGTAAAATTAAAATATTTATTTCAACAAACACGTGAAAAGAAAAATAATAGAGAACTATTTAAAATGTACTTACAAATTTGAAGAATAAAAATTATATCTATCACGAGGTAAAACTAATCTGCAAAATTGATGACGCCATCATGCACGTTTTCGCGCCAAATTTTAGCTGCTCGAATCGTTCTCTTTCGTCGATATTAAAACACTATCAAACATAATACTTGAACTAAACAATAAAACGAGATATTTTTAGCTTCTTTTCAATTTTAAAAATTACATTTAGAACACCTTGTTTCAACGAAAACACTACTTCATAACCAAAACATCGAATCTTTGTAATACGCATAATATGTATAAACAAAAAAACCGTTAGAAACAACTTACATTTTATGTAGAATATATCGAATTTATGGCAATATCCAGCAAAGGCCATTATTTCTTTGTCTTGAAGATAATATTAGGTAACTAGTACGATACGTTATTAATAGAAATAAAAGATGTTTAAGGGAAAAAAAGGAAAAAACGAAGGACCGTGGTATAGTCGTGCTTCCCTTCCTCCAGTCGAGAGTTTACACTAATGACCGACAGAGTGTGCATCAGTAGCGTCGATAACTCGTAATCGCGAAAGGTATAAGTCGTTCTCCTGTAAACGTCCATCTCTACGGATATTTTCACGTGTGTTTTGTGCTATTTGTGAATCGTAGTTTGAGTATAAAGCATCGAAAGGTGTGATTGACAAGGATCTACTCGTTTATAGTTGAGGAAAAGAATCAAACCGAAAAAAGGCGTTGAAACGTGCTTTCACACAGCAGCAGGTAAGAATTTTCATCTTTCTTTTGCCACTTGCGTAAAGAATATGTATGCGAGGTTGTTCGTCATGATCGAGTCATTCTTTTGGAAATATCTTTTGTCTGTTTCGATCGAGTTGATTTGTTTTGTTTGACAAGCGCGAAAGATGCGGAACACGCGTGTCATATCTCGATTCAAGGCCAGGGAAGACATATTGGCACGTGAATCGAATCCATTAAAAAATGAACCGTTGTGATTAAAAAAATTACGATATTTAAATCAATTAGAATTTATTTATAAATTTGTATTAATTATTCCGGCCGTATCATTCGTTGAATACATTTTCTTAATGAGTTTACATTTGTGTGCTGCGTCACTCGAGTCTGCTTGTTGTTCCTTTTATGTTATATAAGGAACACGCTTTGCACGAATGTGCTACCACCATCTTTGTTGACGTAACGAAGCGCGAAATTTAACTTCCTTCTATCGATAGCGAGTACAATGCTTATTAGAATATCATCTTTAAATTATAAATAAACGTTTCTAATTCTTTAACAGATGATTTTATATGCTTTCTACTTTGTTTTTTCAATTAAAATATTCTTTATTAATTATTAATTATTAAAGAAAACAAAACAAATCAAATTTTTGTGCAACGAATAATATATATTTGCATGATTATATTTTTGTATAATATACGTTTGAATAAAATTCAATCGTAGCGTTCTTTCATAATAAAATTATCATTCGTCTAATGACTATCTTTAACAATAACCTCGTATTCGCGGCACGCTATTACGCTATGAACGTTTTATAATTTAATCTGTCCTGTCCACTCATTTATCCATTCACAGAACATCCGACCATGGCATATTTTCCTCCTGCTGAGCGGTTAATACGCTTTAAGATGTGACTTCTCAAGCATCATCATCGAATCACGTTTTCGATATTGACGTAACTCGTTCACCAATTTATTAAAAGCATATCACCATATCAATTCAAAGTTCTTAACAATACGATTCTTTGGTCAAAAAGATTGCATTTTCAACGAAGATCCAATGAGCTGCATTATCTCGTCTCGAGACCTATTTTACACCGTATCTTCTTCGTCTGATAAAACGATACAATAATAGGTATAACGTTAATAAATATTTTCTCAATCTCGCTTCGTCAAATTCCCCCTCTCAATAATTCTAATCTGTCTTGTTTCTTATCGGCCCGAGATAAATTTATGGAATTTCGAGCTCGTATCCCGAATATTTTGTGGCTCATTCGTGAGCCCAAACTCCGCGCCAAAGTTGATCTACGAAATCAGGCAAATATCGTAAGATTTCACGACGGATTTCTGTCGTTACCGTTCCATCCACAGGTTTCACGTTTTAACTGGAAAGCGATCATCGCAGGATCGGGACGGCGTGGCAACAAAGACCTTATTTCTTCTGTTCGTGGATCAACGTCGTACAATTGCGCCTAACTCCGACAATCGATCCGACCGTGGCCCAACTTGACAGCAATTTAAAATCGCTTCTCCTCCTGTGTGAGCCGTACCAAGTGCACCGTCACTAACTACAACATTCTTTCACGATACGTGTCCATTTTTCTTCCGCTTTGTTCGCTTCATACGAATATATATATAAAACTACATCTTAAATTTATAATGTAAGAAAATAAACAGAAGGTTTGATATATTAAAGACATCGAAGATAAAACTTTGAAAGCATCGATGAAGACGAAACGACGAAAAGTGAAGGCACCACCGTCTTTTCAGGAAAAATGGCGATCACCTCGCCCAAATGCCCGAAGGAGAGCAAAATGGGAACCACTGTTAGAAGTTGGATAGCGAGACCGATCTTAAACCCTGACTTCACGGACGATCCACCCCTCGAAGATGTCTACGTGGGTGTGCTTAAGCAGAAAAAGGATATCTCGACTGCGATTCAGAGTATCTCTTCCATTCTGCCAGGTTTCCAGCATCTCAAACGGTGCTCCTCCAACAGGCTACTATTGGCACCGTTAAATTGCACGAAAATAGAATCAGCAGAAATGGAAAATTCATCCGAGAAATGTATCTTGACAGAGGACGAATTAAAGATAATGTTAAGAGAGAAAGGGTTTGACTTATCTTTATTGGAAGATAATTTTCAGATATTGAAAGTACCAGCAAGAAGAGCCAAAACGAAAGCGCAAGCGTCTCGGGCCTCGAACATTTGGCCTTTGAACTTTCATCCAGATCCAAACATCGAATGTCTGATCGATGGATCAATTTTTACAGAACATCAATTAAACCTGATAGAGAGGTATATGAAGGTTGCGGTGCAGGCAGCCAAATTAGAGGCTGTCGGTGATCAGAATTGCAACGGCAGCGCTGTGATCGTTGATCCGGAGGATGGAAGAATTCTTGCAATTGCTGCCTCGAAGATCGATCAACATCCAATGTGGCACGCGGCTATGCTCGCCGTGGATCTTGTCGCCAAACTTCAAGGTGGGGGTGCTTGGAGGTTGGAATCGAAATTTGAACGGAATAGTGATAATTCAGAAACGATCGATTCTACAGAGAAGATAGAAAGCTATGCAACGAGGGAATTAAAGATTAAAAGAAAATATGTAGAGGAAGCTCCTCTTTGTTATCCAACATCGTTAACGAAAATTAATCTTCCAAAAGAGGAATCTCTGGTATCTTCTGCGATTCGACGAGGACGAAGGAACAATTCCACGTGTAAATCCGAACAGGCAGGAGCAACAAACATTGCTGAAAAATGTGGTCCTTATTTGTGCACGGGATATTGGACGTTTCTATTGATGGAACCGTGCCCTCTCTGCGCTATGGCACTCTTGCACTCTAGAATTTTAAGGATATTTTACGGTATTTCCAATAAAACTACAGGCGTATTAGGAACCAAGACGATTTTACACGCTGTGCCAGGATTGAATCATCGGTATCAGGTTTGGAGTGGTGTTCTGGAGCAAGAATGTCAACGAGTGTTACAAGATATCGAGCACAGGAATATGAATTGACTCACATGATGATGCATTCGCAACAATTGATCATAATTTTCTATCAACGAACGATTCGTGGAACAATATAAAGATCATACGTACATACACAAGATAGATCATAAGAGGAACAAAAAAAAAAAATTGGCTTCCCTTTATATTTTTTTTTTTTTACATTTAAAAATGTATTTAAAAATATGGAAAACGGATGGAACTGATATACACACTTGGATGCAATTCAACAAGCGATGATTATACTTTTTCTCTAATCTTTGGCAATGACATTCGGGAAAGAATTGCCCTTGGCATTGTCTCTGAAGTAAGTTAGTCGAGTGAGCGATACTATAGCATCAATGTGATAACCGGTTTATAATTTCAATCAAAAGCAGGCGGCGCAAATCTTACACGTGATTCAGACATGCATTCGTCCATTACAAAGATATATATATGACCTTGGTGTCTTAGTACAATTTGCAGGAATAGAGGTCTTTACTCGTGTTGTACACTATTTCTTCATCCAACACGACGAGTTAACGTTTCCTTGCGGCCTTTATCGTTCTCCAATTCTACAATTATATAAAAATCATTATTTTCGAATAATTTTGCACAAACAAAGTCGTTTAATACAAAAATTCGATGGAACATTCTCCGATTAAAAATTCTCCAAATAAAAAGAGAAACATCTCGATTCGTTCGGTTGATAGATTTTTAACGATCTAATAAAAAAGTAAATATTGCTCGGAGACAATTAACTAATGAAACCAATTCTTTCAAAGTATTACATCATTCCTGACCACCATTTCTTCGAAGAATGATGATTCCATCCGTCTGTTTTTTTTTTAAATTTAAATAAAAATCAATTCAACGAATAATCACTTCGTGTAAATTTTATTTTCTAGCTTTGCATAAGTCCGTTCGTAAAAAAAAAAATAATTTCATCTACGAGTCATAAAGATTCTGTAATTCAATACAGAGTGGAATAGTTGGCCGGCAAACGAATAATCTTGCTCGTTCGAAGTATTTCTTCGCGGTGGCAGGGAACAAGGTCGCGAAGTAATTCGCTGCCGGTGGTCGTTGATCTCGTCGAATCGGTCGAAGATTTTTCCACCGAGTTTTTTCCCCCCGTGGTGCGGATTAGACGTGACACACGCGAGTATCGTCGACACTTGCGTGTCTGTCGAGCGTATTTCCCCCCCCCCCCCTTCCTCGTACAAGGCAAGGCACACGGTTTAATTTGTGTGGAACCGAGTAGCGCGTATAACAATGACCTCGCGGATTAACTTCAATCAGCGAAACTTCAGACTTCAGTCTTCTAACCCCCTTTGAGCAGGCCAGGCTTTGCTGAATACGGATATACAAAGATGAGGAGAAGAGTGGAAAAAAGAGTTTAGGAGAGAGAAAAAATGTTGGAAAATGGGGAATTAGGAAGTATTCACGACGATTCGTTCGACGAGCACGATGAACGGCCGTTTTCTAAATTGTGGATAATTTTCGACGAAAATGTATCTAGGTGTGGGCAAAATTTTGTCGTATAAATTAAAACGTATTTAACGCAAGATATATTTCTCGAACGTTTCGTACATTGGTAATATTCTTTTTTTTTTCTTTTCTTTTTTTATATAATAAAAGAGATCCTCACGTATTGGAACACAGAATTAACATTTACGGAAAATGTATACACCGGCACACCTGTTCCGTGGACGTATATTAATTTTGTTGTTTCAGGTTCTGCGATATTAATTTAACTCATCATCATTTTCTGGGACGAAGTTTAACGAAGTTACGAGCAACAGGCTGACGAAAGTTTAAGGATCGCTATCGGAGAGCAGAGTTTGGAAGTTCGTTCGAGGAAAAAAAAAAGGGAAAAGGGAAATCTCTTCGTCCAATCCTTGGAAAAATTTCTCTCGCTCGAATACACTTTCGCTGAAAGAACTGCGAGAAAAACTTTTATTAACGGCTACACAATTTGTTGCACGTCCACCGTCTCTGGCACGTGGCTATATAATAACCAACAAACGAATCCTCTCACCTCTTGTCTACACTAGTCGCTTGTCGACTCGAAAAAAAAAAACTTCTTTTCCCATTTTTTTTCTTTTTTTTTGCCATCTCATCGGAGAGAATTAAGTTAAACGAAAACTCTCGTACTCGGCAAAGTATATCGAGATAACGGCTGGCAAAATAATTAATCCACGTGGCAAACGAGCCATCTTTTACGACGCAACTGCTCGTCAAATTGATGTAAACGTCGTCATCGTGATCTCGAAATAGCGAGACGAAGACACGAGCGAGGCACTGTGTGGATCGTCACTGTGGTTGACGACGATTAGAGAATCGAGTTATTCGATTTTTTTGGAAAGGGATAGAAGAACGAATATTCGATAAAGATCGATAAAGAAAGAAAGGAAAAGGAAAAGCGGAAGAGATCAGGTATTGATCGAGCGGTGGTGTCGATCAAATTCGGGACGATTTTACGAGGTAAACCAAGTCACATTTTGCTCATCAACACTGAGTGGTTCCAATTGACGGTCGGGTCGACCCTCCAGCGTAGACACTATTGGTCAGCCTTTTAATACAGGCGGTCGCGATTGGATCAGATACCAAGATCGTTCTTAGACGGAAGGCATCGCTGGAGCGGATTCGGTACAAAACTTTTAACGTCGCCAGTGTCGCGCAATTTGCTGCCTGCCCGTCGTCGTGCGCAAGGGTCACACAGATCCACAAGAGACATTCGCACATCCAGTTTGTCTCAGTCGGTTTAAGTCGGTCAACGATTGCGCCGAGCTTGTAAAAGATAATCAACCAGAGCATATACAGAAGGAAAGAATTGGAAATCAGGAAATCGAAACCGTTTTTTCGTGCTCTGCTCACTATCTTCGAAAGAAGATATTCTATTCTCAAATCGTTGGAAAAAGAGGGGAAAAAGAAAGGACAATCGAAGGAAATAATCGAATCCCAACGTTTGATAACTCGAACAACATCGTGGAAAGTTTCGATTGACCAGTTGAATGGCTCATATTTATTGGCTCTTATTATTCGAAAGATCTTGATCGTTACGTTGCACTGCCTACTTGGAAAGAAAGGAGAATCGAGCTTAGAGAGGAGATTCGTGTTTTTTTTTTTAAGTAGTACGACGACGAAGAAGACATTTCTGGCTGACTTCTTCGCGAGACTCGACTTTCCTTAGGGTGGAAAGAAGTTTGAGGAACATCGAGGAACGAAACAAATCCCATTTGGTTTTACGCCACGAAGCCTCGTTTTTCCCCCCCCTTCTGGATCAGGTTTATCTTTCCGTCGGCATCATGGAACGAAGGATCCTGAAAATGTGGTGACGACGTGATAGGCGAAGGCCTTCGATTATCGAGACACTATCAAGTGGTGTGAGCCATAGTCGTTAGAAAGAAAATATATTTTTACGTGACACCCTCCCCAAGTTAAGAGCGACAATCGTTTTTAACGTATAATATATACATATACATATATACATATATATATATATAAAAAAAAGAAACGAATTTTTATCGAGAATAATAAAATAGAAATAGAATTTCTAGAATTCAAATCCTGATCTAAGTTTCATCTTAACTAACAAGTGACAAACCTCCATCCCATCGGACATTTTTTAATATATTCGGATAATCGAGAATAATATAATAGGAAGAAGAGAGAAAGAGTGAGAGAGAGAGAGAGGAAGAGAGAGAGAGAGAGAGGGAGAGAGAGAAAAAGAGTAAGAAATAGCCGCCGTTCTTTCGCGAAACTCGTAGATTTTCAAGAGAAAAAATAGTGACAAAATGCGTTGCAGCCAAGGTGTGGCGATGGTATTCGAGGACGCGTTCGTCGTCTTTTCGCGGTTTCTTTCCCTTAAGTCACGGGGTTGCGCACTCCTAGAAACGCATCGGCAACGCGAAACAACTGGCATCAAGAAATTGTACAATAGCTTCTTCGTAATGTTCTAAGGATAACTCTTCCTTAAGGAAGTTCGGCCCTTTATTAACCGGTGGTCGAGTGATGCACCGTGCACCTCCGAGATCATTGTCGATCCCGATCGAGGAAAATACGCGGAGAAAACGCACAAAAGAAGGAGGACGTTTTGGTTAGTAAACGAAAGAAAAGGAACGAGCTGAGCGGAGGAAGCCGAGAAGCGGCGAAAACAAAGAGGAAAAAAAAAAGAAAAAAAATAGAAAAAGGGGAAAGGACTGGAAAGGAAAATTATCCGATGTGACTGAAGAATGTTACGTTAATGTTTAGAAAAGGAGAAGTCCCTAAGTCCCTTAAGTTGATGCTAAGAAATTTCATCGTGGACGTTCTAACTAGAACTTGTAGAACTGGACTTATAGCCTTCTCTTCCAAAACGGGCCACCAAAGCGTTCTCCAAAGAATCTTTGAGCACTCTCTGAACTTGGTAAGGGCGAATAATATAATCGTGATTAGGATCAAAACAATTGGTATTCGAAAAGGTAGTAGTGTGTAGTAGCCTGAAAAGTAGAAAGCCTAACAACGAGTGCTTCGAGATTTAAAGTCGTTGAATGGAGCTCCAATTCATCATGGACGGCAGTGCAGATGCTTTGAATGGAACGATATGGTTTCCCAATACACCGTCACCTCCGTACGAACAGCTGTCCCCAGTTCGTCAGAACAGATGTGATCCCATCGCCACTCAACACGTAAGTTTTCTAATATGTTCTTTCCTTGGGATAGCGATATCATCTCGTTGGTAACGCGTTGAACGCGACGCTTCACGTTGCTCGCCAATTTTCATTCAATTTCAATTAGGAAATCCAGCATGTTTTAACGATATCGGCCAATTTTTCTTCCCTTATTTTCACGGAAGCAGGATCGATCGGCCCTTAAAACAAAACACGTGAAGCTCCTCGCGTTTCATCCCGTGAACTGACGATGATCAAACGTTTTAGGCGATGGGATATCACAGTGCAGAAAATTCTTTACGGCAGGATAAATACAACTCACCGAAGGATTCCCCGGAGGACGGTGTCCAAATACGTTCGAGCAGCGAATCGCCCCAACATCTCAGCCCGTCTTCCGACAATTCCCCCAATTGCCAGCAGAGCACCCTGAAACGTCGAGCCGGAGAGCCGTTGTCGCAAATTACAGAACTCGAGAAGAAGCATGCCAAGAGAGATGGTTAGTACGATTGAAAGTATATTTGAAAATTATTAACTCTGTTATACAATTATGAATATTGATTAACATTTGAGAAATGTATTAGAGCTCGTTGGACGATCAAGTAAAACTGAGAATTGTTGAGAAAAAAGGTAAGACGGATTTAATTTATCCGTTTTCTCATCCTCCTTAAAAATCAATGTTAGAATATTTATTCTTCCTTATAAATTTCCCACTTTTCTTTTGCTTTTGCCTTTTAGCGAATATTCGATTCTGACTACATACACTTGTTGTTGCTATCGTGCAGCTCTCAATATAGACATATCATTCAAAAGGTCGTGACGAGGACCTCGGATACACAGTCGTAGGCACTCGCAATTCCATTTAATTTCTACAGCCGTTGGATTTTTAAAATTGTACCAAATACAAGATTTCAATTTCTACGTATTTGAAAGGAACACTGGATTATCCGATTCACAAAAATTCCATTTACCGTGCACAATATCGTTCGATGCGAACGTTCCACGAAATAAGATTTCGTTATCAGAAACTTTGGAGGTGCCAGAGTTACGTCGTAACGCGTCCTAATTCGATTCGAAACGTCTTAATCTTGGTCCAAAATGTCGAAATTCGTACAGCAGATGCTTGTTCGAGGAACGTTTCGCGACTGATTCGCTAAAAGTGCCGTGATGCGTTTATTCGACGCCTTTTTGACCACGTGGTTAGGGGAAACTGATAACTCCAGAGTACACAGTGTATCGCAGATTAATATTCCAGCCGAGGAAAGAGAGAGAAGAAGTTAATACTAGTTCTCCATCCGAGAGAAACTACGGGAAGGTAGTACGCGCATCGTTTTTATTTCGGTGGTTATTCTTGCAAGTGTGCTGCAAGCTTCCTTTATCCCCTCGCAGAGATATATAGAATGAAGTGGTGTGAAGTAGACAGCGCCAGGTTACCATTATTACACGCTAGACGATATCCTGCTATAACTTCCAAGAATCGAAGGCGAAACGCAGTTATGGCCCTTCAGGATACGAAATCCAGGATTGGCGCTATGCACCATCAGTTTTACATCAATTATGCTAATGTACAAGGTTGTAGAATCAATGTTATCACGGTGATAATTTGATCTTTGATCTTTGATCTATCAATAGCAAAGGATAAGATCGGTTTTTTTTCGTTTCTTCTTTTTAACAGTGAAACAATAGTTGAAACGATTCTTTCAATTCTTTCAATGTTTTCAGGATCTGTCGGAAGCAATGGTTCTGGACAAGGATGGTCAACCCAAGTGGAGGAGCTGGCCGAACATCTTGCAGCCGACTTCGATGGATCGCTCTCGGCACTTGCAGCATCCGATCTTGCAACAGCAGTCGCCTCCTACAATATGAGGTAAATATAAATATTTTCTCCATCGGAGAAGATACATTTCTTGGAAAAGTTATGATGAAAAATTCATATGTTGGAGGCAAACAAGAGGGAAAGAAAGGGAAATTCTTATAATTATCCAAGAAAGGAAGAAAATTATTTTTTCTAGTTAAAAAAAAAAAGCAAAAAATTGAATTTTTATTAAAGCTCAACCGATGGTCGATCACGAAGGATTTATTCGATCATAAGACTAGCCGATAAAGTAGGTTTCTAAAGATCCGTGTGCAGAAGTGGATCGAATCTCGATTAAAACGTAGACAGTAGTGGGAAAGGAGTATGTCGAGTCAGAAATCCGGTTAAAACCAGACACAGTTGTCGGTGTTTTGTGGCTTGAACAGAATACGCTGGGAAATCACGCCGGTTACAGACGTTTAGACGCTTACCAAGTCTCTGCGCGTACAGGCATGTGCGTTTCCATCCTGGACTCAATTGTACCATTTTTACCAATTTTTTTATATACGGTTTTAAAACTCGCCAGAACATTACGTTAAGCGAAATTGTTCTTTCGTTTTGCTGTCTATTAATTGATTTGCATCTGTAAATCATCTATATTTTGTTTTTTTCATAAAATATTTACAAACACGTTTGGAAAATCGTCATTTAAAAAAGATTTTCTTCATACGCGTTCGACTATCACTTATCGATTTATCTATTTTTTAATTTAATCTTGTTAATGTCTTCGATAATAAATTCACTGCTGATATGTTTGTTTAAATTCTTATAATAAGACTTCTAAAAGAGGATAAATCGAAGTAAGATACTTTGCGCGTATTCGAATTTCCGGTTCACATCATTGGAATAAAATAACAGGAAATAATCATTTGAAACTTTTCAATGTTAGATAACACGCATTGCTCGCATTTGTAAGCGGTAGTGGAGAAGCAGCACAACCACCACCGCCAAGAATCAGCTGATAGGATTACACGTGATACTCGTATCATCATCGCTATAGAGACATGGTGATAATTTTTTTAAAATTCATGACTGAAAAACTGTTATCTCTTAATGTGAATCTAAATAAAATCAATCCCAACAACTTTTCACGAGTGCGGAATTGATTATTTTTGGATTATTTAAATTTAATGCCAGTGAACAGTTTCATTTTTTACAGCGCATATAAATCACGTGACACTAAACAATATGTGATACCAAAATAGTGGATGTAATTTATATAAAGCCTGTGTTAGAAAATCATTTTCATTAAAAACATAATAAAATGTATGAAAATAGATAAGTGTAAGTTAAACAAATTGATCATAGTATTTGTGAAATTGTTAAATGTTTACAAAGAGAAAAATTCAAGCTTGAATTTCGAGTAACATCAATCATGCATCAATATTTAAAAAGTAGGTGAGTGAACGAAATGGTATAAAACTTTTTTTCGTGCTAAATATTTTTTCTATTTTTTAATAAAGGCAAAAAAATATTCTTGTTTGCAGTATGATTTATGATTAAACATAATGTTAAAATATAGAGCCAAATTTTTATTTTCAATTTTACATAGTAACATCCTAAATTTATGGCTAATTTGTACTGTATTATTTTTAATAATATCGTGATATTTTATTAGTAGATTTATTAATTTCACTGCACTCAAACTGGTACGTTCCGGTTTTCATTGACCTTAGTGACTTAATTCTTATCATAGCGGTTCTCAAACTATTCTTTCATTCTTTATTCCGTCTTAAGAATTAAGCTGCATATCATGAAATCGATCAACTTATCGTTATTACCTTATTATTTTAACAATATCATCATTTTCACGATTGCTCGACAAAATTAAATTATTCTTATTCCTAATTTCAGTTCTAAGCTAACATGGAACGATTAGAAGATCATAAAGGAAGAAAAAAAATTGATTTGAGAAAAGATGAGAGTATCCGAGATATTTTTCAGCTTCCATAAAATGTAGTTTATGTAAGCCGCAATAATTTCTTTCCAGTTTGCGCTGGATTTCGTCTCGCAATAAACTTTTTAAATCTTAAATAAATTGTCTGAGACGTATATAAATATGTATATAAATATCAGTCTTTTTTATGATCTTATATAAATAAATCCATGAAATTTTTTAAAAATTAAATTATGTTGCATAATTTGTAATTATAATTCTTTATTTTTACTGATATTTTATATCTTGTTCGCTTCTGCCATTCTAATCAATAAAAACAAATAAAAGTCGATAGCGAAAACCGGAATCTATCTATCAGTTATTATCGGATAAACATTCATTCGGCTTAAATCGATTTTATTTAATTTCATTTTATTGATCGTAATAAATGAGAGTGCAATTACATGAAAGATTATTAGATAATCGCGGAAAAATCTTGTTTCCATAAAAAAAAAAACTAATTACTTTCCCATTTGTTTGCCTCGAAAATTACAATTTATATGTTGAAAACAAACAGAACACGAAAAGAGATGCATATGCATAATTATTCGAAATTTGTTTACAGCGAAGCCTTGCTTGCATTACCATCATTGACGGTATTTAAGCAAGAGGCGCCGTCACCAGAAAATCAGCAAAATTCCAAGTAAGTTCTTTAAGCACGATGCAAAAATGTTTTTGTTTATTTTTAATAAGACATCATCTTATGCGATGTTCGTTTCATTAATTGCAATTATCGTGACAAGTATTTCTCGCTATTTCTATTTTTACTTACATCTGTCACGAGTCGAAACGTGAAACCTGAATTGCAATTAATATCAGTCATGAACAATCAACAATCGTGGAAACGATGGAAGAGAAATTTTAAAAGAAGAAAAAAAAACCGGCAGCGGAATTTGCCACGAGACTCCCCCGCAAAGACACAAGATTATCATGCTGTTTTTTCGCACAATTATCAGGCGAATGGCACGCAGGTCAGACCTTTACTCTTATGAGGTTCCTCGCAAGTTATCTCGCGGTATCTTTCAGTGTTAAATGTCAGTTGCTTGTGACTGATCGGTCGTGCGAAAAACGTGATTCTTCCGAACGTGATCATTTGCTCTATTGCGAATATCTTTTAACTTGAAAATTATACACAAACTGTATAAATTCCAAGAATTATTTTGAGCAAGTTAACTTTTCAAAGAAGAAAAGAAAACCGTGATGTTTGGATGGACGTAGTTACTTATCTTGCTCTGGTGGACAATTGACAGAGAAAAAAAAAAGAAAAATTAAGAGTATATTATTTCAGCTGCTCGTAATAATGAATCGTCTGTGTAGAAATTGCTCCTAATTAGGAACATTGCGTTTCACGAAACCCACACAACATGTAATAACGTCAAGTTGTTCCGACGAATCAGTGAAAAGTATTCGTGACAACCGCGAATTAAGTGTAATTTTATTTTTCTGCGATGCAATTGGTATCCTCCTGAAAAACTAGTTTCAACGGCAATGAAAACTCCCTCGGATTTAATCTTTTCGCCCTCGATATTCTTTAATTTATAGTGAGTGCAGTTTATATGAAATTAATCACGAAATAAACGTTTAAACTTGTTCGAAGAAGCACAATATTATTAGCACGTAATAAATGTAAACATTCTTATCCCTTCGTGTAAAACGTATCAAACTTTACAGGAATGCATATAATTAATTAATGTAATATTTCTTGTTTGCTTTGCAGTTTAAACCATGTATCACAGAGAACAATTAATTCGGCACCAACGAACAATGTGAACAACTCTGTTGAAGCTGATAGTAATAATAATGGGCAGACAGCAGCTAGTCTTCATCAGTTGCTTTATCCCTCGAACGAAGAATATCCTCCAACATCATCCTCAGGAAATCACGTGTCTTCCTCTCAACAGGGAAGCGAGCTCAACGAGGATTGCCGGTATGATGTTATTCAATAATGTTACATTGAATTATGAATATTCAATTATATCAAATACATAGAAAAATAATATTCTTTTTAGTTTCCAATATGTGCTTGCTGCTGCTACTAGTATTGCAACAAAAGTTAACGAAGAGACACTCACTTACTTGAACCAGGGACAATCGTACGAGATCAAATTGAAGAAATTAGGTGATTTATCTGCTTATCGTGGGAAAATTTTGAAGGTACTTGATCAACTATTATCCGTTTCCCAGAATAGAACAAGAGATTGTCTATGTTTGGGTAGCAACATCTTAAAAAACGTATTAATTTCTTAAAATGGAATCAGAAGAGCTCATGCTGATTGTACGTACATTGCATTTGTATAATAACATTGGCAAATTCTTAATTACATTTCATTATCTTTCACAAAGTAACAAGTTCGGTATGAGCTCGTAAATCCTCGACGTTGGAAAGATGTGAGTCTCCCAAACGGTGCTACAACGTCTCTGAAGGGACATCCAACGTTTTTGTTTCAGTCGACAATACGCATTTGCTTCCACGAGAGGAGACTTCAATATACTGAAAGGGAACAAATGCTCGCATGGCAACGCGCAAGACCTGGTGAAAGATTACTCGAGGTCGATGTTCCTCTTAGTTATGGGATGGTGGATGTTTGTCAACCATCTCCATCAAATAATAGCGTAGAATTTATGTGGGATCCTACCAAGGAAGTTGGGGTATATATAAAGGTAGATGCGCATTAGAAATAAAAAGTAAGAAATAAATACTTAAATTTCCTTCCAAAACTATATTTTTTCTGAAATGTTATTCTTTAACTTGATCAAATGTTTAAGAAGAATCAAAAAAACTGATTCAATTGGGTCCAATTTATTGTTTTTCCTCAATATCATATATCAGAATGAATAGGTTAATAAAGTTCGATTAATAAAGTTGAAACTAAGATGATATTTGATACTTTTACCTTAGGTGAACTGTATTAGCACTGAATTTACGCCCAAGAAACATGGTGGAGAAAAAGGTGTACCATTTCGAATACAAGTGGAAACGCGACTACCGGGAGGTCCTCGTTTACACGCTGCTTCTTGCCAGGTAAAAGTTTTCAAGTTGAAAGGAGCTGATCGCAAACATAAGCAAGATCGTGACAAAATACTGCGACGACCACCACACGAGCAAGACAAATATCAGCCAAGTTACGACTGCACAGTTCTCTCCGACGTAAGTAATGGACATTCGACATTTTTTTTCATAGAAAACTAATCAGATTGAATTCTATGTTTGATTACAGATTCCCCTAGACTCGTTATCATCATCCAATGTGATTACACAAAGTGGTGGAAGTCCCTATGCTTCAACAGAGGCAATGTAAGTATAAATGTGAATATTATTTCCATTTTTATTTATTTTATGATACATTTACATGACTATAATTCTAAATATAAATGCATATTGTTATTATGCAATACTGAATTCAAATCACAATATACAATATCTTTAATTGTGTTTGATTTGTAATATCTTATCATTACATATCTATATTGATATCAAAATATTTTTTATTTTAATTCTTCCTTATATATATAATAAAATCGTTTTGCGTCAATTAAAAATTATATTTCAAACAAGAAATAATCAATATCATTGATTTTTTCTTTTTAATTTATGACATTTCATTCTTTAAGTTCTTATATTTATTATTTTATGACTTTATAAAATATTGTTAATAATCTATGTGTCAGGTGATGTAATAACTTTTGTGTTGTCATGTAAATTATCTGGCCCATTCCGGATATTACAAGTTTCCGTTTGGTTAAATAACAATCTATATATATATATATATATATATATATATATATATATATATATATATATATATATATATATATATATCAGATGACCTCCATGTAAATATATATTTCACAAAATATAAAATTCATTTATTTAAAAAATCTACTACCTTTTGATAATTCTGTGTAAACTTCTGTGAATTTTAACATAGTAATATTAATACGTTAATAACATAATTCATGGTAAACATGAAACAAAAATCATGTCTCATATTTATAATTAAAATATGCAAAAAGAAGATTTATTTTAATATTTTTTGATATTCAAATCGAACAATAAGATCAAACAAAAATAAAAAATCCATAAAGATATATAGTTTGATGAAAACAATAGTAAATAAAACATATCAAGAGAAAAAATCTCTCGAGAGGAAGAATATGCATGGTGCATGATGGTCTCTTCTTTGCAATGCATGGCTGTGTTGCCGTTTCGCTTTGAACAACCGCAAAATTAATGGTGGGGGATCGTGGATGAATCGCGGAGATGTAAGAATGGTAGAAGTAGTTCGTAAAGTGGTGGCAGAAAGCAATGGCAATAGACGATACGAGGCTTGGGATAAAGTGGTGGAAGAGGAGGTGCCGGTACGGGAGTTGTGAAACTGGCTCGAACTGGCACAAGCCGGCAACTGGTAGAGCCGACAACGATGCTCCGAGTAAAAGAGAGAGACAACCTCGACGACAAATAAATTCAGAACGTTGCACGATACACGCACCGCTGCGCAGCCGTTTCGGTTCTACGTTTACCCATCAGTTTTTTCCGTTGAAATCGTTCAACTTTTCACGATTCGGGAATTTTAAATTCTCAATTTGTTCATCGATTTCCTCTATTTTTTATATTTGTTGTAATTACTTCGGAACAGAACACGTTGTTGGTGGTGAATCTGAAATAATCAACGAAAACGGTAATCAGTGAGAACCGCAGACATGATCTACCGCTGAGAGTGTATGTTTATAAATAAAACGTGATAATCAGTGATCAGTGACTATCTTTTTGTGTAATTCTTTACATTCGTCCGTGTTTTCGCTGACTCGTTCTACTGTGAGGCGATCGCTGGTCGCGATATTTTCGCGAGTAATCGATACGCACTCGTTATCGCTTATTTTCGCGACCTCGAGCCATTACTGTCATTAGTTAGAGAAGTGGACGTGATAAAGGTAACCGAGGGGACTCGGCAACGGAACACATTCATCGTTCGAAGGGAATTAAACTTCTTGTGAACTGGTCAGTGTCGATAATTCTCGAGAGTCGAATACACAATGTACGAAACAAATACGATTTTTATTTTGTGAAATAATCCACGAAGTGTTAAAACTTTCGATTTCTCTTTATTCCGGCACACATCGACAAATAAAGCATCATACGAGAACAGATTACTGTATCGACCGTGAATTTAAAAATAAATCGTACGTGAATCCCGGAACAGCGCCATTTTTTCTCTAGCACCAAGGATCGATCGTGAAAAGAGATATCGAGATATCGATTTTGCATACGAACAAAACGAAGAAAATATCGAAAATATCGAAGGATAAGATAAAAAAAGAAAATAGCACAAATTTAAACCAAATGTGTAATGTTTGAGAAATCGCAACAAGGATAATTTTTTCCTAGAAAGGAAATTGTGTCTCGCGTGCGTCGCATATTGTGATTTGACTATCTTTCTGTGTAATTCGTAAGAACGAGCAAAGAACTCTCGAAATTGAGGAAAGTTTATCGATCGAACATCGAATCGAGAGTGAAGCCGCTACACGCCGTTGGAATGCCCTCGTCCAGTGTAGAATTTCGATTTCCAGCTAATTATTCGTCATGCGTGTCGAGTATTCTTGATCTCGAATTATTACGCGTTGACGATCAAAACGTGCTTGTGCGTGAAATCCTGGCCAGTCATGTGCTCCTGTCACGCCAGGATCACTTCCTTAGATGACGAGCAGCCTGGCCGCCGAAAAGCTGATGCCAAGGCGGTTCTATTCGGCCTTGAACTGAAATACGTTTCTATGTGAAACTTCCTTTTCGATCCGCGTAAACAAAACGCGCGATTTTGTGCCTTCGATAAAAATTGTTCATCAAAGGTTCGATAAAATATTGAATTAAATGTTGTATTTCACAATCGCTAAGTGACCGTTCAAAAAGATCAATGAACGAAAAACTTCGCTGATTTTTATCGTTTGACTTGATTACGATCCGAATCCTTTCGTTGCAGGAAAAGAAATTGCGCGTTCTCGGATACCTTTTTAATTTCTAATTGGTTATAAAACCATGAAAACACGAGAAACGAGAACCACTTAACGATGCACTTGAACGATTTGCTGGTTGGCTGAGAAACGGAACGAGTTTTCAAAAAGTTGTTTGTCACGTAACAAGAAGTGGATTTCAAATACAAATGGCTACTACTATAGTCAATGATAATTCTTAATATTGCTTGTTAATTAAGCCACAAAACAAAAGAAGATAATAAAAATCGCAAGAATCTCGAGAAATTAAAAAGAATTTATGAAAGAAAATACAAGCCTATTTTTTCATTATCAAAAAGATAAACTTTTTTTTTTTTTTGCAAATTTAACGCGATTATGAACGAAGACGAAACTAGAGATATCCGGTTCGCAGCAGACTCGCGTACCAATAGTAATCTGATTCGTAACGATTGTATCCAACGTCAGTCTTTTTGAATCGAGACTTTCAAACGATTAATTGGATCTCAGTTGCGAATGAAATTTACAATTGCTTATACTTTGGATATATTAATGATCGAATCGACAAATTAATATAACTGTTTTTTTTTTTTTTTTTTTTTTTTTTTTTTTTTTTTGAGAAAATAAAATCGAACGAGAGTAAAATGTACTCTCTATTCTTTTTCATTGGATGAACATTCCTCGAAGTTGAATTGGTGAAAAAGAAAGGATCAATCAGAATTAAAATTTATACGAATGGGCGAAGAAAAAATAAAGAATTATTCGAGAATTCCTGTGTTCAAATTGCACATATTCATGAAGGAGCGAATGAAAAGTCGAAAGAAACTGTTGCAAGAAATCAGAAGAATCTTTTTATAAAAATCCATGCTTGAAATTTTATTTTGAAGACAAATAATAGAATCTTGAACACGACTTATCGAGATGACAAAGAATTGTTCCAGTTGGAAGTTGAAAAGTTGCTGGGCCATCAAATCAACGGCCAAATTTCTTGGAAATGCCTCGACTTATCTTCTGGAACACCAAGTAACGATCAGCGGAGGCCCCTTACAAGTGGAAGTTGTGGCTAAGTTTATTCATTCTATTTCGGAATCCAGAGCGAGAAGAGGTAATCTCATGCGCGGAGGATTAATCAGTCTCACGATAAGAAAAGGCAGGAATAACAAAAGGATCGATGGGAAAGGGATTTCCAAGCTGATTTTTCGCTTGAAAAGACGCGCCATGTAAGACTCTAATAAAAAGAATGTAGAGTAAGAAAAAAAAGAAATAATAAAGCAAAGAAATTAGTTCGCGTGCTTTTCTACATCTTATTCTTACATGCTTATGTAACTTTGCAATAAATTAGATAATTTTAAGGTCAACAATTACATTATTAATGCTTTCGCGTGTTTGAAAAAAAAGGAACTCTTATTATGAATAATGGTTCTAGTTCCTTGAACATTGACAGAACCTAATGACTTAATATTCAGTAGAATAGCGATAGGTTGTAGTGTCAATTATTACCGTGTTTGCTTTCATTGTGCTTAATGTCGTTAATTCACGTTCTACATGGACCCCAATCTTTCATACTTTAATGAATTACATTGATGAATATAAAAGTACTGGAGGTATTTAATACACATCTTGAATATACACTGATTAAAATAGAGATAAAAAATTAAAAAAACAAGTATTCAATTATATTAAAAAAGAATTCTATTACTCTTACAGATCTCCTCAAAGTCGCTCTACTATAAGTGGCAATACTTCACCAGTGGTAGCACCCTTGGCACTTTCAGTTTCCAATCCAGGTATCGTACCACTAGTTCCCGCTTCTGATGCTGTGAAGGAAAACGTGGGAACAGCACCTGCTCTACCATCGCCTGCGGCAATTTTACCAGATCAATCTTGTATCGAAACTGAAGTTAGTTTTTACAAAAAAAATTACAATTTAAATTACAAAATTAAATTACAATTTAAGCATCGAAATTAAAATAAAAATATAATTTATACAGAGATCGTCATGCTTGGTTCAATTGTCACCTGACGCAAATGCGGCACAGACAACGACGTGGCTTCGTGCTAGTCGCTTCAACGCATTTGAATCCACGTTCGCAAGCTTCTCTGCTTCGGATATTTTACGACTCTCTAGGGATGATTTAATTCAAATCTGTGGCCTGGCTGATGGGATCCGATTGTTCAACGCGCTGCATTCAAAGGCGCCAACCCCAAAACTTACCCTATATTTCTCGCTGGAAGACAACAGTTCACTTTGGAGAGTCGCCTACTTGGACAGTCTGACCAGTAGTGCCTTGATAAATAAGTTACTGAACACCTTAAGTTTATCTCATGATCGACTCCATTCTGTTCTCTTTCTTGGTCCTCAGGGTATCCATGTGTTAGTTACCGATGAATTGGTAGCCAACATGAAAGATGAAAGCATGTATTTCGTTGAAACTATCAAAGGTAATGTAAAAAATGGAAAATTGCATTAAAATTTTTATTACTTCATTTTGTTAATCAATGATTTTAATGAATAATTTTTATTCTGTTGTAGATAATGCGAGTGAACGCTACAAATTGCTTCTAAAACCTTCGTCGCGTTCTTAAAAAGTACAACTACTGATAAATTAATTGCAAAATTATGTAGTAGATCTTCCACATATCCCAAATTTGCCAAACGAATCTGTGATTCGATAAAGAATTTATTACGTAGTAAGACAAAAGCAACTTATTGCGTAATTAAAAATTTGTCGATTTTTTTTTGTTTTAAATTACGACATTATTACGATATTATTAGAAAATATTTCTGAATTATTTATTCATAATAGCTCGTAAACTATTTAGTTTTTAATTAATTTGAGATAATTATTTTATACAATCAGGTAAAAGGAATATCCAAGAAATATCGAAGAATAGGCCTTATTAATAAAGAGACAAGGAAATCTACCCATATTTTATATGCAATACTCATTAAAAGATTCCAGTATAGTTATTTTCAGGAAAATTGATATTTCTAAATAAACATGTTATTTTCAGCATTAAAAATATATATACATATATATGTATATATACATATATATATACATATATATGTATGTGTGTGTCAAATAATATCATATATTATTTTATATGAAAATTTCAATTACTATAAAGATAATATATAAATAATTCAGTTAATTTTTTTTATTAGACTTTAAGTAAATTGTTTATTTTAAAGAATATATACGATGATTACCGCAATTACTCAATCCTTGTGCCACAAAAATTATAAATCTAATAAGCGAATATTATTATTATGATTATTCATTTGGTATAAATCAAATGTTTTGTTTTAAGTTTCAAACAAAACATTAATGAATTATACCGCTGATGAATATAATCCTTATTTTACATAATAAATGTAATAATAATAAATTTTTTTATCATCACGAATTATCTCAACATTAAATAACTTCTTAAGTCTTAAAAGAGTGTAAAATCACTCCTAAAAGACGCCACTTTGCCAAAGCAAAGAATAGAAAGTATCAATTAAAGTTTCTATTCTTCAAAGTACGTCCTTAGAGAAAATATAAGTGCCTTATTTTTTTTTCTTTCTTTTTTTTTTTTTTGTTCATAACAAAGTGTTAAATTTTATTTAATAAGGATTTGACAAGAGTAATGATAATTACTTTATCCTAGAGAATTCTATTTCAGTACAAACTAGAAAAAGATAAATTTTTCTTAAAGATTGTAAATCATGGACAACATGCCAAGTATTATAATTTACTAGCAAATATTAAATCATAGAATAAAGGTTTTGCAAAGAATGAATTCCAGAATTATGAATAAATATATACAAATTATTGAAATTATATTGATGTTTATGATACAATACTATCGCTAACACTGGCTAATATTTTTTTCTATAATTTATGTCTAATCACATATATTTCTATATGTGAATTGAACTAGTAAGCATATCTCAATCCTCAATGTGACGTAAAACGCATATTGTTTATATCAATTGAATGAATCATGTAACAATCGTTAGGATTGTACATGTGTTAAGAAAAAATATCTTTGTATATCTTAATTTAGATATTATATAAAATGATATTAAAAGAATAGAAACTTAAACGTTCATCGTGACACACAGAAGAATGTGTTGATTTGATTGCATGTTATATAGTATTTTGACGTATATTATGTATGTCATAAAATGGCACAATAAATATCCTTTTGCCAAAATATATTGTCCCCTCCCTCCCTCCCAATAAATGATCTCCACTTTTATAATTTATAAATATACTATTTTATTTAACAAAATAGAGTATTTTGTAAATTATAAATTATTTTTCACATAAAATATAACAAGATTATTCGCATAACAACATGATATGATTTATAACACATGGCATATTCTTATTTTTATATCAGTTGTATTATTTTTTCTTCTTCATTTGTTTATTCTTCTTCTTCTCTTCCCGTTTTGTTTGTCTATCCGATAAGCATTTGAATAATTTGTAAACGAAGAAAACTATAATCATAAAAATATAAATGAAAAATATAAAGTTATAAAATTCAAGTTATAAAATAAAAGAAAGTGATTTTTATCCAAAATGATAATCTGATGTACAAGATTCATTTTAAAATGTTAAAACTAACAATATAATAAAACATAGAATAATGTTACAAAAATAACATACCAAGAATGAAAACTACAAATAATACAGCAAAAATGAAAATTAAATATGAATGAAACAAATATGTATACAAGCTGGAATAATTATTGACTTTATCTTCTAAAACTTGTTTAAACTTTCCGACTATTTCATGCACAAATTGCTGTTTTTCTTCATCATTTAATTCTTGATATCGCTGAAAGATATTGAATAACTTTTTTTTAGTATTGTCTGGTATTAAATTTAATAATTTTTCTTGCGCACTGGAAGACAAAACGCCTTTATCTCGCAATGAATCCAAAATATTTTGTGCCATATTTCGCACAAAGCACTAAGAAATAATCACAGAACTTTCTTTTAACGAGAATTTAATCGACAAGTAAAATCGATAATCTTCTTAGCACAAAAAGACTGAATTGATTGATTAAATAAAATTCATCGCAAGCAATATTGAAGTGGTCGATTAGATAACGTGTCACACGTTAAATTGTTCATACATGATGTAGAAATAATGAATTGTAATACAATCATTTTTATTATGCAATTTAGTTGAAAAAACAAAAATGTTTACTGAATCAGCCTTTCGAAATTATTCAAGAAAAACAAAATAGTACATACAATCATAATATGAATGTATATCGTGATCAATACTTTAAAAAGAAATTCATAACTTTCCTAATTAATAAAATTAAATTGCTAAAATAATTTTAATTTTAAAAAATTCGGATCAAAATATTTACCAAAGATGAGAACAACAATGCCCAATAAGGATAAAAGAACGATAGTTTGCATAGTCAAATCATTGCCAGGCATCGTCTCAGGGACATGGTCTCCTTGAAGATTTTTTAATAGATTCTCTCTAAGACTTGATTTTTCTTCATCTGATAAGCCACTCATCGAATCAAGCATTTCGAGAAGTTCTTTCGCCGTTGGAAGCTTTCCATCGAAGCCAGGAATCGCATCTGGAGGGTTTGTTGCATCGAAAACCATATTTGCTTCATTATTCGCATTTGTTAATGCAATAGCTAAAAAGCCACTTGCAAGTATCATCCACATCCTAATTAGAAATATTATACGATTATATTAATATATTTTTAAATACGATCATCTTAAAAAATGCACGTTGCTTTTAAAGATTAGATTAGAACAATATTTTTGCACAGCAACAGTGATTGATTTAATGGATTTCATTCCATTCAAAAAGTTTAAAGCTTTATTTGGAAATAAAGAATATTCATTTTATTTTGAAATCTATTAACACGCTCTTTATAATGAGAGAAGAAATTATTAAATTACTCGAAATAAATTAAATTATGCGTAACAATATGAATTGTCATACCTGGAAAAATTTTTCACTTGGTCGAAGAATTATAATAATTTAAGAACACAGAGAATTAAATTATAATTATAATAATATAATTACAATTATTATAATAATTTTTAAGATATAAGAATTAAAAAAATCTTGAGAAAATTACTGATTACTTCTCTGGAACAGATGATCGTTTTACTGAAAAGATCACTCGTGTTTGGCGGGAAGATAAATGATGATCGAACATATGACTGATGATTGGTCAAGTCGAAGATTCTTATCAAGTAACCATGTATATATCAAGCCAACGTGGCTACTTCCAACGTGTTAACCAAAAAGCCACGAAATATTAGTTAAGTTCAAATAAATGACCTTGTTATGTAGATTAAAATGATAAGCAGACTTATTACATTTTTTGTAAACCAAAAGTGTAAACAATCATGTGTTGCATTATTGTTGAAAATTCAATATTACGTATATTAATTATTTGACAGATGTCATTATGTAAGTATAAATATATATTTGAACAAATTTATTTGAAAAAATCACATTTGATTATATTTTGCTGATTATATTCTTTTAAAACTGAAAAAATCTATCTATTAAAATAATATGACATTAACGCCATCTAAAAAAATATCTGACATTATTTTAAGGTTAATTTATAATATATAAATATATATACATGTTTCTCTTTATTATTTTTTTTAAAGAAATTTTAATATATTTATTAATTTTATTTAAATTATAAAAATATAAAAAATACTATAATATTAAAATATTTATTTAAAAAATATCCAAAATATTGTATAATTAAACATGGTATCGTTTATATCAAATGCGCGCCAAAATATCGTATATAGATATAAAAACGTATGCGTTAACGGTTATTTGTATAGTTTTTTAATTTCATTTAAATTATAAAAATATAAAAAATACTATAATATTAAAATATTTATTTAAAAAATATCCAAAATATTGTATAATTAAACATGGTATCGTTTATATCAAATGCGCGCCAAAATATCGTATATAGATATAACGTATGCGTTAACGGTTATTTGTATAGTTTTGTTGTAATCAATCAAAAAAAATTCACTTAATTTAATCATGGCAGTATTAAAATTCGCAAAATTAACTGAAAAAGCATTTATACCAACAAAGGGATCGAAATATGCTGCTGGATATGATTTAAGAAGGTATATTCTTGAAATATCTAGGTTAAATAAAATTGCATGGTTTCACGTATATATATTATTTTACAGTGCTTATGAATATATTGTGCCTCCAAATGGTAAAGAACTTATTAAAACTGATTTACAAATTGAAGTTCCTGAAAATACGTATGGGAGAATAGCACCGCGTTCAGGATTGGCATGGAAACATCATATTGATGTAGGCGCTGGCGTTATTGATGCTGATTATCGGTGAGTAAGTTTAAACAAATTAAATTGTAAATAATATAATTTATAAACAATATAAGGAAATCCAAGGATTTATAAATGTTAAAAATAATTATGTATTTTACAATATAAAATATATTTTATAATACGATAGATGAATGTGTGATTGTATTATATTTGTATCAAAAATATTGGTATTTATTTATTTCTTTTTTTTTTTATATAGGGGAAATGTAGGAGTAGTACTGTTTAATCATAGTAATGAACCTTTTAAGATTTCACCAGGAGATCGTATAGCCCAATTAATTTGTGAAAAAATAATATATCCTGAACTTCAGGAAGTAAATAATTTAGATAATACAGACAGAGGAGATGGAGGATTCGGTTCTACAGGAAAAAATTAAAATAAGATAATAAAAAGCTATTCTTATATATATTTTTTTACTTTTTTATACAATCATATTCCTGTAGATATCAATATTTAAATAAAAGTAATTTCATGTATAATTTGTTTATCATATTATAAAAATATCTCTGTAGTGATTTATATAATACAGTTGAATATTTATAATTGTGAAACTGGGACTAAATTTGTTTGTTGTGTTGGTGTTTTTACCAAACTTTGGATATTTTTAAATTCCTTGTGTTTTGCATCTGCCAACAGTTTAAAAATGACATTTTCTGAAGTAGCTATATGACATCCTATTCTTTTCATTCTCTGTAAAAATTACATAAATTAATCACTATTTATAACCTTTTTTTTTTACTCTTCTATAATTTCTTTTTTTTTTGTTATATACTAAATTTTTACCTCTAATGCCAATAATCTATCTTCTTGAGTACGAGAAGTACAACAGTCTGCAACAGTATGTACTTCATATCCATTTTGTCTTAAATCGATTGCTGTATTTTCTATGCACACATGAGTTTCAATTCCAATGAGAATAATTGAATCTGGTTTTTGACCAGAACAAATTGTAGAAAGTTCTTTGTTTATCTAAAAATTATTTTTAATATGAAAATAATATAATATACTTTTTTTTTATAAAAAAATATGATTACATAATGATCATACTTCAGGAATACACATGCTAAATTGTGTCTTTTCAAATGGTCCTTTGGCACCAGATATATCAAATTCAGGAATAGTTTTGCCCAAAGCTTTTGGATTTTGTTCAGAAACAATTGTAGGGACATTTAAAAGTTTCAATGCATTTATCTGTGGATAATATATGTGGATAATATAATTTATATCTTTTGTAGATATTTTATTATCAATGTAATTTGTAAATATTTTATTATCAATGTAATTTTTGCAAATACAATTATAAAAATCTAGATTATCATTAAATTACCATTAAATCGTATGCAATATGCATTTGTTAATATTTACCAGTTTCACTGAGTTCTGAGTGATTTTCCCAAATTCGTACATAGCTTTAGCGAATTTCTCTTGAACATCGCATATTAGCAAAACAGTTTTTCCTTGTTTTAGAACGGCTTTTGCAGCATTCACTGCCATTTTTTCATAAAAATTGTATAAGAAAAGAAAATAAAATTATTTTGTAGTCGTCACAAAGTGAACTAGTTAGTGAGGTTAGTGATGCAATGTCGATGAATTTCTATACTCTAAGCTAATGTTATCATGCACGTGATATTATTCTGTATTATTCAAAGTTCATGGTCAGTCTTAGCTTTACTAACTTTAGATATATTGCACTTAATCGATTTTCAACGAACCCTCTTAATGCGCGAACAACATAATAAAATATATAAAGATATCATCACTAATTATCATGCAATATATTCAAAATTGCTTGATTATATTTTAAATATAATATTATCATAAATACATATTATACATTTAAGTAAATACTATACGTAAAAATATAAATGATCAGTCGGCCATATTTGTACATGCCAAAAATTATACAATTGTTAAAATAAAAACTTGTTGTCATAATTACTAATGATTAAATATAAATGTAAATATATATAAAAGTATTACATTATACATGAAATAGTATTAACATACATATATAAAATCAAATTTCTTATCTAAATTATGCATAATTAAATTACGAATATTTATTGTTAACAATATATGAAAATTATACAAAACAGAAATTACTGAAAACTTCTATTATTCGTTCTAATATAAATTGTCGAGATTGATGTTTTAAGGACATTAATTAATTATCAAACTATTTAAAAATATTACTTTATGTGTAAAACAAATATATTTATCAATTTATAAAACATTATTTTAATAAATATTGTAAAATATAAAGTTAAAGTTACTGATTTAAATCGGTTGATTCGGCGCATGCGCACTCTACTACAGCGACTCAAGTGCGAGTCGACTATAGGAAAATCATAGAGCAACAGCAGTAGTCAAACAATGTCGTTCTGTGTGGTCGGACGTGTGAGATTGTTTTTCGAATTTTCATAAATTGATCAGATTGATTTCAATCAATTAATATGATGTTCGCGTATAGTTTAATTCAAAAATCATACGTATTTTAACGATTTAAATCAGTGATAAATTAGTTTGTTAAATTGTGTAATTTAATCGAGTTTGTAAACAAAGAATGGCCGGGGAGACTCGTGAAACCGGGCATATGAAGCCGTTGATACAGCTTTTTCCGAAAGCATCAGAGTGCATTTATACAAGCTGTTATTGGTAAGAGTTTCAGCGAAATTTTCTAGATTTTTCTATAAAAAATATTGATTTAAACAAATAAACGTGTCATATTGCGGTATATCCTACGATGGATCGATACATTGCAGTAGTACAGACAGCAGTGCAATGTGCTGCCGCCATCTTTGATATATATAAAATATCCACGAATCATAATATACTATTTATTTCGTTTTGAAAAGACCCGCGCATTTCCATGTTCTGTTGATAGATTAGATAAATTTCTTTTTATATTTTCAATTACAATCATATTAATACGTTTTTCTGATTAATAATGCATATATATTATATATATATATATATATATATATACTAAATAGTTTAAAATTCTATTGACAATGATATCTATTTGATTTGTGTGAATTTGCAACGTTCATTTCATAACAAACATATATTTCATCATTCTTATTAATCATCTTTTACATATTTAACGATTTCATTTTTATTTATAAAATTTTTAAATATAATTCCAATTGTCAAGATTTCAGTCATGCAATTTACCATCTGCATTTAAAGATATTTTTATGTATTATTATTATTATTATATTTTTGTTTAGCTACATTTTATGTTTTACAATTTTTATCTAAACTTTTGTATAATTTTTTATTCTTGTATAAAATTTTTTTTCTTATTCATTATGATTGAAAGTGATAATTCCAATTATCTTTCTTTTTTCTTTTATGCATTGTGTTTTTTTCATTCATTCTGTTACGTTGTGTTGCATCATATTTGTATATGTTTTATTTATATGTCTAATTTCTCAAATATGTGCATTTGCAAGAACAAGTTGTATCATTTTAGCGAAGAAAATGTATGGAAGCTCTGTCAAGATGTAGCGACTAGACATGGATCAGAATTACAACATTGTTACGTTGTTTTCGTGAGCAATTCCTGGCGTAGCGTACCACTTTGGCGACAACGAGCAGGAAAGGACGAGGATAAGCTTGTAGTGTGGGTCAGTTGGAAAAAAAAAGAACAATTAATATCGAGAAAATCATTATTTCTCATTTTTTTAATCATAATAAGTTTAACAGAAAATCAGTAACATTAGTAACATCATTAACAGTATATTTGTACTTATAGGACTTCCATGTAATTCTTATCTATGCACCCGATGAAAGAGCAGTCGTGTATGATTTAGATAGCGCATTGCCATTTCCAACGCATTTTTGGAAATACGCGATGGAAACATTCAGATCAGATGAAGTGCTGCAACCAGAGCATCATAGAAGATTCAGAGTAATCCCAGCCAATGTGTACTTGCGAGAATTTGCTTCGGATCGGCATCATATGAAACGTGAGGATGGAACGTGGATCAAGACACCACCTGATTATCCGCCAATTTCAACATCAAGTACGTTTATTGGATAAGTTATAAAATATGTAGACTACTTAATTCGAGGGAATTTTTTTTTTTTAATATATGTATTTCTTTATATTTTTTCAAATATTTCAGCATGCAAGGACAACTTGGATTCCTTTATTAATATGGATCCGGGAACCGGATTCGGGGTTGTATTAACTTTAGATCAGTTATTCGAACGATTTCATAGGCCACTTGCGAACGCAACAGCTCCTCGTACACCTCATCCTCAACCAACACCAACTTAAGTAAATTATTAAGTAAGTTTTGTCAGGATAATGTTTATTTGCTTCAATTTCCAATTGTCAAAAAATCAATTGTATGGCCTAAGGGAATTGGTTAGGTGCATGTACTTATCTTTGTGAGCTGAAATATAAGATTAAAATTCGATAATATAACATTACTTAAACATTGTTAATTATTCAAAATCATTCAGTTTGTGAGAACTGAAATGAATGATAATACATAGTTCAAAATCGATCGATTCGTTTTTATGAACATTCCTAATCTTGCTATAAATTTTTAATATAATTCATGACATTTTTCTTTGATATGTTTGTGGTTTTGAAGATTATTTCTCATCTGAATTAATTCGGCAGATTAAATTTATTACTTTATGAAAAAATAATATAAAACAAATAATTATTTAAGATAAATTATTATTATTGAATATTGAAGATAAGTTTATAAATCTCGAATATCTTCATATCTTATTAAACTAATCCAAACAAGGAACATAATTGATTCATAAAACTATGAATATGTTAAATGTGTACTTTTTATTCGTCTCTTCGATTGATTTTAATTATATATCTTATATAACGCACAGGAATGGCACTTTCTTCAAGTGTCGTTGATTATTACAAATTTTGCATAATGCTATTACTGTCGAACGCTACGACTTTAATATTTGTATATTATATTGGGAAATCAAAACTTATGAGGGAAGTCTTTGAGAAAATCAATTTTTATAACGATATTATTATTTATGGGCATTGATATTACAATATGATGAAATATATCTTTCAAATTACGATTAATTTCAAATATTTAATGTTTCTTATCGATTTCTTATCAGATTCTATTTCGATTCCTCGTTACAAGTTAGCTCTTTTTTATTTATTCTCTTTTCGTATTTTTCAATTTATACTTTGCCACTTTGGTCGTATTTTTTTTTCTGATTATTAGATTCTGATTATTTCAGATATCTTATTCAATTAAATTTTCTTATTATGAATTATATATCGATTTTCTCATCAATTTCCTTGTTCATTTTATCTCTCTTCTGTAATCCTTATATAGGTAGTAATATTATTATAAAAAATGATTTATGAAAGGATATGTCTTCCCTTTAGCTAGATGTACTTATCTGTAGAAAAAATTCAAAAAAAGAAAAAAAAGAAAAAAACGAAAAAGGAAAAAAAGAAGGATCGTGTTATCTATTATCAATATTCAAGTTTACAGTCGAGTGATTTAATCTATCGTGTGTGAATAACGATCGGGCTGTGCTGCATTTTCCAATAGTCTCGATAACTATTTATCTGTTGTATTTCTAGGCTACGCTCTGATATATTTGTTTTACTCTTTTTAAAAAGTCTTTTTTACAGAGCTCTTGTCGAGACCTCTCTCTCTGTTGTGTGCTACATTAATCGACCGTATTCCAATTTTAAGTCATGATTATATATGACTTCGTCTCGTCTTCATATGTTTTATCATAACGCGCAAATATTTGTCACAGCTTTGCTCTATCGGTGGTATTATCGTTATAATTATTATGTCAAAGACTGATGTATTTACGAAGAATTTCCAAACTCGGGGGAATAATAATAATCCCTTCGCCGATATACAGTGTACAGTGGATACACAATATTGACACAGTACGCGATTACGTATACGAGCATCAATGAATCTTGAATTAATTGTATTTATCAATAATTATTCTCTGTATAGAAAAATAATTGTACGTGAAGGAAAAAGGAAAGGATGATAGTGAAATTTTTATATACAGAATCGCGTACTATGCGATCATTTTGTCCGCCTTTGTCTATTAGCGGCGCGTCCAACTGCAAAGACGCGACTAAAGCGCTTATTATTATTGTGCAATCGATATAGCGAGGACAAGAAGTTTGCGAAATAATGTAATGCAATTATTACGATTATTGTAATTCTTGTGATACTTTACACTTTCTACTTTGAATACCTACACTACTATACTTGTCTACTTGTACATAATATTAATTGATTCTTAATAATCGTGTGTTCGCTTGTTGAAACGTAATTTTCTCGATTTTAAAATTTTAATGATAGTGGAAATCCTGATTCGAATTTTCCACGCGACCAATTGTTAACATCGAAAGATTATTTTCGAGTCAACGAATGTATTTATTCTTCAGATCACCGGTAACAAATTTTGACAACGAAAACTTGAGAACTTTGATCTTCCAGAAAAAATAATCAGTTCTGTTGTTTTCTATTTCCTCACTTGTCTTGTATAATCGAACTACTTGCAATTCTTCTTGAACGAGTTTCCAAAACTTGTATTAGCATTTCGCAAAAATTCACATTATTTTGCAGTGGTGTCTTTGAATTAGTAGATTTATTACGTAATATTCTGTGGCGTGACATGACGTGATGTTGTAGAAAATTTAATCGACAAGCGAATGCAAACAGACTATTGGATCATCGATTAAACTTAAGACGAAGATCCGACAGTTGCGTTGATAGTTTAAGAGTTCGTCCACTCTTTGCCTTCCAGAATCTTTCACTAGATCTCTTTGTCTCTATCATCGACATGTGTTTTTCTTCAATTCACGTATATCATATTGCATAATTGCATACATACGTGTAAGCAGCCTTATCTGCGACTATGAAATATTTAGCGATTGAATAATAAAAGATGGAATCTGATGGATAAAATATTAATATTGATATTAATACAAATGGAGAAAAATTATGTAATAAAAGATTAATTTTGAAATAATATGTATAAAAAAATTAAATAGAATATGTCTTTATCTTTGTTATCTATAGGAAAAAGAAAAAATGAAATTTGATTTGGACAAAATTGTTTAAACATTTTGTGTTTAATGTCTTTATTTTATCCATCAGTGTATGTCAACTTCTAAAGTGTGATTAACGAGGCTGATTAATAGTCGCTTCAATCGGCATTGTATCGTATGTGAAAAACCCGGGACCGATTTTTTTAGCATGTGATATCTTCGATTACCAAAAAAAGGAAAAAAAAATAGAAAAAAAGACCTAATCTCTTTATGATTGAAGATATTGCTAAATATATCAGAAAAATTATTATATTATGGCAATGATGATTATTATATATATATTGTTCACATATACATATATATATATATATATATATATATATTTATCAATATTTCATATTTATTATATTGATATATTTAATTATATTGTATCAATCTCGATACACTGATAAAAGAGAATTTAATTGAAAATGTTGACTTATACAGTTTATCAACGTTTTATGCCATATTCTCTTACTACTTGTCATTCTGCGATATATTGTACAACTTTGAAGGGGAAAAAAAAATCATCTTCTATCACAATATGTTCACAAAGAATTATAAAGGGGGAAAAAAAAAAAAAAATCTATTTCTGAACTTCGTCTTTCAAATCTATAATCAGTTACAATAAATGGATGCACTCCGTTTGTATCAGCTTCGAAATTTTATCAATATACTTTTTCAATCTCTACAAGAAAAAAAAATCATTACACGTTTCCAAGGTCCTCTCTCCTTTTCTTCCTTCAAGATTGTTTATCTTTCGTCATTATCACGGAGAATTTGTTTCGCTCGTTGAAACAAAATTAAACAATTGAAAAAGTCGAATACTTTCAAATGGTAATCGAAGTTCAATTTTCCAATAATTTTGATTCCACTTTTTTTCTTCTCATCTCGTTTGTTCGATGCTATTGAAATTTTCTTTATTGAAGAACGTAGGAGTAATTCCTGAGTGTTTGTGTCGATAACGTAAACTTTTTTAACACAATCGATTCTTCTTCTTTCGCTGTATTTCAACAAGATACTTGATGTTTATTGAATTTATCGATAATAAAGATTTAACGTTTTGCTCATTATGCGCACAGTATTTTCAGCGTATGTTTGATGTGTGATTACATTGTTGAAAAAAATTGTAATTTTAAACGTCGGAAAAATTGAGAAAAAAAGGGGGAGGAATGATTACACAAACGGATGAATTCTCAAATGTATATTGTATTCAATTTGCAAAAATATATAATGAATAATTATAAAAGTTACATGTTCAATTATCGCACTAATCCCGCAACGCGTTACACGCGTTGTCGAGTATTTTGTATATGTACTGCCCTTCGATCCTTACTTTTTTATCTCGTAAGGAGATCGTATAATTTATACATAATTTTTTCGCATAATGTCCTTTAGTTATTGTATAAATTTTAAAAAAAAAATTCTAACAAATTATATCATACACGCGACAATGTTTGCCATAAGTATCCTAGATAATGATCGTAAGAGGATGACAATTGGAAATATTCATTCAATCGGATTAAAAATTCTTATCGTATCGAATTGCATCGTCTTTTAATCGATAATTATCGTTGTATCCTATGATATAAATAACTAACAATTAGGTATTAAGTTAATTAATAGTTAAGGGGCATTTATTTTATTAATACCAATCGTTCAGTATGCACCCTTCATTTTATAAATTTTTAGAAAAAACAGCCTGAATTTTTCTTTTTCTTTTTTTTTTTGCAAGATATTAGATTATTTCGAAGATAACACTAGGGCAATAAATATTTATAGAATAGCAAATAAGTAGCTAAGAAGTTAAGTGATATTGAAGTTAAAACAAATGCGAACATTGGTGTGAACGTACATAACGTGCATTAATTTAATTTTCCTTCTTTTCTTTCCTTATTCTTCAACTCTCTATTATTTAAACAAACTTACAGAAACTAGATTTCTCGAATCAGAATCATATCTATCTAAATGTGTCTAGATCTGGACGAAATCTGTATCCTTCTTTCACATCTTTATAATAAAAAAATATAGCTAAGTGTCTCTCCGGTTCTCACGTTCGATAGTACGGCCTGTAAGTAGACATCGGAATATTGTTTTTCGATAAATGGTGAACATCACCTTGGTCGTATTCCACGTCATTGTATATCCCGCTTTGATTCTAAAATAGAAGCGTCGCTGAGTATCGAGGCGTGGAGATATCGGTGTGGCATATCGGAAAAGCGAATACTCACTGCCAGGGATGATCTAGACTTTGGCCTAGGAACGTGAAAACCGCTGTTTTGGGGGATCAGATCAGCCCTGTCCTTGTCCTGCGGTTCAGAATCCGAGCTGTCCGGATCTGGCTGGTGTCTCTGTCGCGGCCTCGTCGGAGCTTGAAGCCTCGGCAGCGGAACTGGTGGTGGCAGCGTTCCGTGGATATTGATGGGCGGATACCCGAACACGGCGGAACTTGGCCGCGTTGGACCCATGGGTTCCGTCTATTAAGTACGTACGAGAGTTTTGATACATCTATTTTATCAAATATAAAAGTTGAATATGAATAGAAATTAAAAAAGATTGTTGCTTACAGCGTATACGTTAGCAGTCGCCATGTGATCACCGAAATGTGCCCACATGTAGGGTGGCAAATTGGTCGGTGGCCCTTGTTTCACGGAAGCAAGGGTGCCCACGGAACCGACCCTTGCCAAAGTTCCTGGCAGCGTGCCAGGTATACCACCCTGAATGTATCCATACACCGGAGAACCAATCGTTTTTTGTTCGCGCGACCATCTTCGACTATTGAAAAGAGAAAAAAAATTGTTCTTAACTTCTGAAAAGTGGAGAATATCTCGATGAAAGGTACAATACTTACCTCCACATCACCAGGCATACTAGCGTCAAAACTATAATGATTAAAGCAGCCACCGACGCTCCTATCGCCACCCCCATAACCTCCCCATCGACTTCGCATTGAGCACCGTAATAATTACCGGTGCACCTTTTAGCAAATATTAAGAGAGAATATTAAAATTCGAAAAGATCGAATGAAAGATTCTTTTTATCTTATATATCAATAATCCACTCACGTGCATTGCATGTGATCGCCCTGATAAGAGCACGATCCTCGATTGTTGCAGTAAGTCGAGGGGCACGAAATGCAAGTCCTACCAGATTCATTAAGATCATCTTTATGAGGATCTTTCAAACCGGGATTGCAAGTGCAAGTAAACCCACCCCAATTGTTCGTGCATACTGCAGAGGAATGGCAATCGTTCAGTTCGGACGAGGCACACTCGTCCAAATCTGTACAAAAAAGAGAAAGAAAAATTACATTCTCTCGGTGAATCGTTGGGTAAATTTAATTACGAGAATAGGATGTATTGTATTTTTTTTATATCGACCTTGCAAGTTGGAAATAGATCCAGGGGGGCTATCCACGTAAAGGGCGCTATTCCCTATATTATTACTTCGCCTGTGAATAACGCCGAGCAGATGTCTCTGCAACTCCCCTGCCAAGCTCGGTCTAATTGTTCTTGGCTCGTAAATGAGTTTCAAGGTAGCATTCACAAATACACCTCCTTGCCCTTGGCTCACATCCCCTTGATACACTCCATTTATAAAAGAACCCATATACTCGTCTGAAAATGGTGTCATCGACATAGCAGATTCGATCTGTATGCATATAAAAAAAAAAGAAAAGAGCAATCAATTTGACATCTGAATCGTTTTGGCGGATTTAACGATTTAATGTTAATGTAACGCTCACAGCTCGATTTGCCTCGTACGCCAACGTTTGATAAGGTTCGGAATCTCGATCGGTGAATCCTCGATCCCACACGACTTTTTTATCGTAAATTTTATCCACCCTGATCGACACCACGATGCTAATAATTTCTAAAATTGATGGTTCGGTTTTCAGTCAGATCAGTCGAAATCAAGCGAGATTGATACAGTTTCCCAGAGGATATTTACGAACTTTTGCACGGCAAAGAGTGCTGCAACCTGGCGTATCCCGGCTTACAGTGGCACGCGGACACCCCTTGAACGGTGGCACAAGCCTCGTGTTGGCTGATATCGCAAGTACTCGTGTCGCCCACGATGCACGTGTCGATCCTCACCGGAGGTTGAGTCGGCCTTCTGTGAAACGTCGGCCTTCGAATAGGCCCACTGGGCCGAGGAGTTGCCGTTGGCGGATCTGGCTGTGCAACCGCGAACCTATTCGGATAAACTCAGGTGAGCAACGAATTAAACAATGAAATGAAATATCATGAGCATATTACCGACCCTGTACCAACAATGGCTGGTGGTTGCGTTCTAGTTGGCTGAGGCTGCGGTTGCACGTGCGTGGAAGTGCGATCCGAATTCTCGAATAAATTCAAATACGTCCTCTTCCCGTCGATGCTAACGAATCCTTGCCCCTCCACGGCGGAGGTCAATATCACGTCCGAATTTCCTCCGTTTACCGGCACTCTGACACCTTCTGATCGAAGAAACGAGGGAAGAAACGGACGGTGATAAAAGTAAAAGTTTTTTTAAATCGATCCAAGCGTTTCTCTCGACCAGTTGAAAGTGAGTTTTTACCTGAACTTCCACCGCCTGGGCCTTGAACAGCCGAGACCGTGACATCGAAAATATCACCGAGAGGTGGATGTCTTGGTGGCGCGTAAGGTCGTTGAGTGGCCAACCCCTGAGTCCCCGTGTAATCCAACGTATCGTCAAGGACGATTCCAGGCCGGGGTCGGTAAGCATAGCGATCGGCAGGGGCTACAAAGGGAATTAATTGTGCATGACGGATTGTGCCGGTCTCCACAAAGCTGATTAATTAACCATACGTTCCGCTCGTTCGATGCTGCGTCAGCAATTCATTATAGGCTGAATGTAATATTATCTTGCAGAATGGAAAAAAATTTCACCCGAGCGGATTTCCTACCTGAATTCTTCGAGAACGTATTGGTCGTCGAAGGGATGTGGGCTATGCTTTTCTCCACGCTCGACGACGACGACGACGACGCCTTCGTCGCGAAAGTCAGAGAAGGTAAATTCTCGGTTGGAACGCTGGTCGCGATACTCGTCCCTTCCAACTCGGCCGATTTGCTCGGTTGCAGGGAAATCGTGCTCGACGTGACGTTGCGAATCGAATCGTCATCGTTCGCTGAGGGTGTCGATTGAGGGACGGTCGATTTCGTTGTCGTCGATTCGATTATCTGGATCGAGGAACTGGTCTCGATATTCAACGTTGACGTGGAATAAGATTTCGTCGACGTCTTCGATATATTCGCCTTGTTGACCTTCTCGTTGCTCGAGCTCGATCCTTGAGAGTTGCCGATTTTCGAACTCTTGGTAGGTTTGATCGCAGGGGTCTCCAACGGAATTACAGATTTCGGAGGGTCCTCGTGCTTCGTGAAATTCGTCTTGCTCTTCTCGCCAGATGACGATTCCGTCACGGATGCATTTTCTTTCGAAGCTGCTTGATGCTTATTCTCTTTCTTAGTAGTGGAATATTCCGATTCGGGAGCTCTCCTCGTCGAGTTCTCGCTCGTCGCTTTTTCCGTGACGTTCGATTCGGTTTTAACCTTTTGACCATTGTTCTCCTCGTACCTTTTCGTCGCATTTTCTATATTATCGTGATGGGTGATAGCTTCGCTCTGATCATTCTCTTCCTTCTTCGTGGTACCTTCCTCCGTGGACGGTTCAGGTTTCGACTCGAGTTTATGCTTGCTCGAGTTCTTGTCCCCCTGCTCCTTCTCCCGATTGAGGACGGAGGAATCCGTTGCCGGTGGCAATGGTTTGTACGGGGGAATCGGTCGCCTATTTCCACCTAAGAAATAACAGCAGCAAGGAATGAGAAGATCGATATCAGAAAAATTGAGAGGTGGGATAATAGATTGGATAAAAAGCAGATATTCACCAGGCCGATTCCAAGTCCACGGACGATTTCCTTGAGGGACGATTTGCTCCGGCAACGGGACCCCGTTCACGAAAGGTCTGATCGGTCTTTCGGGCGGCAGTTGATTGATCAACGGTCTGTCGGGCGCCGGTGGTTTCTCGAAAGGATAGGGATGATCCGGCGGAGGGGGCGGGTTCATCCCAGGAGTGTCGAAATCGGGTGGCAAAGGTGGAACATCGGAGATCCTCGGTGGTCCCCTGTTGTTGATCCTAGAAAAATTCGATCGGTGAATCGATAAAACAACCGTGTATATATATCTATTGGATAAAAATTTGGAAATCACGATACCTGGTGGCTTGAATCGGCCTCAACGGCCTAACCGTATTCGCAGCAACGTTCACGTTTCCATTCAACAACTTGACAATACCCGTGATTATGTCCTGTATGTCGGGATTTGCTTGCCGGCCTGGGGAGGCAGTCTGGAGAATGGGCGGCGGGGCGTGCTCGCTATAGATCCTCGGGATCTCTTGGCGAGCTCGTCTTTGTTGATCTATCGCTTGCAAATACTGTGCCTGTTGGTTCGACACTCCAGCCAGTTGATGGGGCTCCGACAAGAGTTTTGCTTCCTGCGGAGCCCCTTGTCCTTCCCCCGACATGGACTCGCTCGTTGTTGGGGATATACTGTCGAAAACGTATCGTTTACTTATCTCGTTTTGTGAAAAATTCTGAACGCGTTCCCCTTCTTTTTTGCAGAAAGAGAGGAAGAAAATTGGATACCGACTTACTGGTAATATTCGCCGGGCTTAACCTCGATGTTGTTTCCATCTATGTGATCCACGTGTTTCGAGGACGTCAACTCGTCGATGGATTCATCCTCGTGCCTCGTGTTCCGTACCTCGAATCTCACCTCCTCTTTGTCGTAATTATTCATGCTTTTCGAGCTCTCCAGTTGAAACGCGGGAGCAGTCCTTTGGAATGTTGGCGATTTGTCTCGATGGAACGCGTTCGATGTTCTTTCCGGCCCCGTATACGCGCTTCCACTAAGAATCATGTCTTCTTGGGAGGAACGAGAAGACGTTGGATCGTTTTGGATAGCCGAGACACCTAAAGACAATAAGATCCGTGAACAAACTGTTTCATCGTGGATAAAAGAAGGAGAAGAAAAGGCGGTGATTATTCTATAGAAGAAAATAGATAATTATATCGGGATATTAAAGTGAGTCTTTTGTTCCTGTCGCGTGAGAAACACGTCGACCGTCATTCAACGAAGATGAAATAATTTTTTTCCAACGGTACTCCTCTCCACGAGTTCCTTATTATTATTCGCTTATTCTTGTTCCACCATCCTCTCTCATCATCTCCCTCTCGTGTTCCTTTCAACCATCGATCCTGAGTAGAATCCTGTGTAATTGTTTCCTTGGATCGGTTTCCTCGGATCGAAGATGGAGCATTTGCTCGGTCAGCTTTGCCGGCATGCAAGAAACATCGATAACCATAAGGAAGGGTCGAGAGGAGTGGCAAAAAATCGAGAAGATCCATTGGCGATCGGGAAGGGAAACGGTACTCGAACGGTTGACATTCTCGAGGCTTGGTATCGAGTGGTTTGACCAACCGTGGACGTGACGCGTATGAAATTACCACTATCTCTCTCTCTCTCTCCTCTCCTCTCTTCCCCTTTCTTCTTTTATCACGAGGTGGATTAAAAAAAATATGGTTCATTGACTTAGAGTTTTTCCAACCAATGAGAGAGTCAATTACGAATCACGAATTATAATTCAGACAGATCCTTTAATCTTCATTCGTTTTCACAGGTTTATGATGCGATCATCCCTCGAGGATCTGGCGCGTTGTTCCTCGAGTATCGTCGACCGTTTAATGCATAGCTTTCACGTAGCTCGTTCGAACGTATACGCGTTTCACGCTTATATTCGAGCTGCATTGAAATTTGCTCGGTAGACGGGACAGGAACAATAGGAAATTTCTATATGCAACAATTCAACGACGCGAGAAGCAATTTGAGTGAAACTATGAAGCGGTGCCGTCAGTTATCATCGTCGTTTATACAGATAAGCGATATATCATCGTGGCGTGTGTATTGAATCGCGTGGAAATCAGCTGGAAACGCTGACCGAGATAATTAATAAATAGTTTGGATCGATAGAGCGGAATCCACTCAGGAATCCACTCGACTGACTGTGAAGTGTGCGATCTTCAAGTCGAAAGCACCAGGCCGCGAACGAACGTTCGTTCGGCTTTGTCCCTCCTGTAGAAAGTGTGCATATCGTAGTATCATTTTCCTCCGAAACTTTTTCCTTCTTTTCAGACCTTTCACCGTCTTCGACCGACTGTTTCGAGGAATACGGCCAGAGTCCAGTCCCGAGACAGTTCCTCCCGTTAACGGGATAATAAGAACAATCTAACGGGGCCTCGTTTGTTTCATTAAAGGGAATCTTCGAAGGGAAGAAACTTTTTTTCCTCTTCTTCAATTCAATTCTTTACATTCGATTAATTCATCTCTAATCTCTGGTTTGATTTTCAGGTTCCACAACCTGTGTGGAATTGTGGATCCATCTGCTGGTATGTAAAATAGAGAAGAAGAGAGGATAATTGGATAATTTATTCCCGAAGAGAGAACAGGAAGGGATCGGTATACGCATATATAACCTGGATACCTCGCTTTTTATTTATCGTTCTTTATTTTTATTTTTTAATAATAGCTTTTCCGTGCAATTTATCGTTTCATAGATCGTTGGCTATAGCTCTCCGTTAAGATATTAATTATTCATCGGCGAAACAGTATAGTTGTATATTGTTCGGGAAGCATAATTTTGATTCGTAATTAATTCGGGGAAGATACGTCGATCGATAGGTTTGGTTGCACGATAATATCCGCAACGAAATTCGCCGAATTCCGTCTCTCACTTGCTGCGAATCGCATCGTATATATATATATATACGATGTATCGCTAATTGGTCATTAAGAACGGTACGAAGCGACACGATTTTCAAACGTTGCTTGCTCGTAATCGCAATTAAGCATCGTTCTACTCGTCGAGCATCATGCCCCCGATGTTTCCTCTTCGATTCCAACAAAAACATTAAAAATATACACAACAACGCGTAAAATAATCCATCCGCGGATAAAGTAATATTTTTCAAAAAATTTTCCTAACAATCTCCTCTTCCTCTTTACAAACCATCTTTGATTGTACTCGAAAGCGATCTATTTCCAATTTAACTTTCGAGCATCGTTACACGAATTATAAAGATATTACTGCCTTAATTAATATCGTGGCGCTAGAATTGATAAAGTTGAAGTTTCATTGAAAGATAAAGATCGTGATTATAGTTATTCCATTCCGTAGTTTATCGTTCGATGATCCATCAATTTATCTACCGTATCATCAAAGATCGCATGACCGATACAGGCTTTATATATTTTATATCTAGTTGAACTAGTTACAAAGTTACATACGCGTTACATACCGAGAGACTTTCGTTTCCCATTTGGATCGTGGCATAATATAAATAATAATTACAAACACTTGGTAGGTTGCATGCTGCGAACGAGTAACGGTGTTCACCAACACCATAAACGCTCGCCAACGTGAGAGCATCGGGTAGGGATCCCGTGGGAATGTAGGTGAATTGCATGATTGATTCTGTCGCAACGTACGGAATGCCGATCGACTTCGAAACTCGAGTTTGCCCCGGATCCTTGGACAGCTTATAAAAGCCTCCCTGCTGCGCTCGCCCGAAGTCATTGCCCGAAATAATTAGCGATGCGTTCACTCTAATGCTAATCACTCTTCTTGCAACCGTCGTACTTTTACTTCGTTAATTAGTAATTCCAACGTTCTTAATGTTTTTAACTCTTAACTTTTCATCGTGGCAAAAAAATAAAATAAAATAAGAGAAAATTTCGATCGACGCGAGCTCGTTTTCTTTCGAAGCTCTTTGATATTATTCTTCGTGTACGGGGATTGAATTATCTGCTGCAATGATTCGTACGAAAAATTGCCGATTATACGTATCAAAGAGATTAATTTCGAAGGGAATTAGAGAACACGAAGTTGCGTGGTAAACACGGTTTCACGAGGTAACGAGGTAACATAGTTCTGTCTCTCATGCAAAACGCGCGTAAAAAATATTACCGGTTCTGGATACCTTCGATTGCATCGCGTGTAATGATAATATTTGCCAACCGCTGGATTGTGGTAATGGAATCTCGTTGGGATTCATTGGGATTCAGAGAGGATTCTCCCGTTTATACCACGTTCATATTTTCATTCTATTTATTTGGAATAATAATATCGTGTGCGGGTATATAAAGGGAGAGAATCGATAAAGATTAAAATGTGAATGAAGGAACTGCAGGAAATGTGCAGTGCGTGTTTATAACGTAGGCCAGAGTGTGGCGTCGTTTGACCCCGTGACGCAATTCTAACAGTGTCTAACACGACTCGGGAATAAAAAGAAAGAAACGTCGAAGGGGTTTTGGAATCCGTGGAAGCGTAGACGGAGAGCTATGCGCCGTCTCTCGAGGCGGTAACGGCAGAGTTAACGGTACACCATTCCAGCCCAATATTTATTCTTTTCGCTGGTAAACGTGACATTTGGTACCTTCACTGCTAGATTCGACAGGTGTCCAACGATCCATTCGATCTTCCACGCTGATGGTTGGACCAAGAGTTAGTTAAACCATTGTTTCGATAACTCCTTGTCCAACGATCGTTCTTCGTGGTATCATTATACCACGTGATGTTTTTTTCATTAGTGATTGATACTCTTAATTAAACGAGAGAAAGATTCTTTTTTTTTTTTTTTTGTTTTAAAAGATCTGATCGATTTTGCAGATTAATAAACGATCCAAGGATTTTTCTTGACAATTGCTTTTCTTCGAACGATATTACCAGGAAATCTTCGTTTCCTCTTTTTTTTTCCAAGATGAAATCTCGAATGACAAATCAATTGACTTTCTGTTCCACCATGTGCAACGCGATTTCGTGACACTTTCACAACTAACGCGGTTGGGCGAAAGTCGAGTGACGAAACTCTGTTCCGGATATGTTTTCTTTGTGTCGTTTTACATCCGTGTTAGGACGTTAAACGATGACGTTCAACGATTCATGCAAATTTCTCTCATTGAAAAAATAAAAAAATAAATTTCGATCGAATGAATCATTTCGATCGATTCGTAAGATCTCCCTCGTATCTAAAAACTCGTATCGAAAAATGTAATGTAATTTGCATAAGTCAATCGACCGTCAAATCTAAATCTATCCATTTGAATTTTCGATTTCTATCGTCGATTTTTTTCTTTCGTTTCGTTATTTATTTATTTCTAATCGTCCAATTTATCACGGACAGAGATTAAAGATTGCACGGAAAAACGATAAATAATAAAAGCATATGTTTTATTCATCTGCTTTAATGCAGTCAGTCGTTAGACTGGGACATGGAAATCTCGAAGTAACAGGTACGTGCCAGTAACGTAAATGCACGTCATGTTTGCAGCTTTCTCCTCTGTCGCTTCTGAAACACGGTTGTGACATGTGTATTTCGTTTTATAGACGACGATAGAGAACCTCGAGATTTCATTTCATTCTTTCTCTCTTCTTTTTTCTTCCTTTTCTTCCTTTTCTTCCTTTTTTTTTTTTTTCTTTTAATTAATTCTGTTTTACGTGATGTAAACGCGCTCAATGGAAAAAAAACCCGATGAAATTCCTTGACCGTGCAAAAAGCCAATTATCTCGAACTTTACTTTTAAATATTTATTAAAGCAGGTTAACACTCGGGTCATCGAACTTTTGATTTTTCTTCTTTTCCACGAATATTGAACCGGCCGGCTCTACACAGTTATAACTTTGCATCGCATTTGCAAGATTATCGTGATATAAATTGTTCATGCACCTCGCGTATCGATACTTAGCTTAGAAATGCAACCGGATCTACACCTACTTATACATCCGCATTCAAAGAAATAAATTCTTTAGTTATTCGAAGTTACAGAAGAATTGATATTTTTTTTCTTTCTTTCTTTCTTTAATTTTTATTATTTCCTTTGACGAATTTATTTCTTATCGCGATTTCATAAGAAATGGTTGTTATCGAAATGAAGATGGTGTGTCGTTTTTTATTTTTCTTTATTTTTTTTTTTTTTTGATCTTGCCATTGGAACGTCATAAGATTTTCGACAGAGGTCAAGATACCGGTTTAAAACTCGACCGCACGTGGCCGCTTGACAAGCCCACGGAACAGGTTCGCGTATTAATTCGTCGAATATTTGCATCGTTTTATGGTTAGCTTCGAGGTTAGAATCTTTACTTATACTCGCGCGCGATTACGTGGAAAAAAAAAAAAATTAGACATCCTGAAAAACTCTATTATACGCGATGCTTAAGCATCGTTGTACACGAGCCGCGCTCGAAAATCGTGCTCCCCCTCGTCGATGGAAACCAAGGATTATATCATTAATTGGAAATTATTTCGTAGGATGGATCCTAAATTGTTTCGCCAGGAAGTTCAATCTCCTGGATAATTACAGTTAGGGGATAATAAAATTTTAATTAAAACGCGGGTCGTAAAAACGCTCTCTCTCGTTCCTATTATAGCAGTGTGCCCATCCATACTTACCTAATAATAGAATTTGAATCGACAAGGTCACCAGGACCTTCCACTCCGCGTGCCCTATCATCCTTCGATTCCTTTGGCTTGTGTCGCTCAGTCTACTCAGTCCTGATCAAGGTCAGGCTAATGGTCAAGGACACTTGGAAGGACAATCCTCAAGAATGCTCGTGGCTCGACCACTCTTTATCGTTGCAAAACGTGCCACGGTACCAGCCGATCGCCGCCATTTTGGATTGCAAGCCTATGCCGAGTAAAAACGTCGGGCATCGTGGAAACATTAATGCCCCCGTCTCACCATTCTTTCTTTCCTTCCCTCCCTCCCCTCTTATCCTTCCCCCCCAATCACTTTTTTTTCTCGTCTTTTATTCGGTCTCGCACTCTCGCGCACGCCGGTTGACCTACTTGGCCGCGGATAGGTCCGGTGTACTCGTCCAGCTTTTCGGCTGAGCAATGCGCTATACGCCGCCGATCCTCGCCACCTTAATTTCACTATTTTTTTACGCCCGTTTCTCCGAGTTCTCCGCCCCGGCTTTCTCGCAATAATTTTTCCTCCTATATCGTCGTTTGTATTTCGTCATAACTCTTGCGATGCGGGCTGATGTCGCGCATTACATACTCGTTGCGTCCTTATTAACAAGCGGAAAGTTTCACTTCGAGATCGAAGATTTGAGGAAAAAAAAACGTTCTCGAATCTTACGAATTTTTATCACAAATCGCGAGTTACTTCTTCGAATATTTTCTTCAGAAGAATAAGAATGCAAGTTTCCCTTTACATCTCTAACTTTTCTTACATGGTTTTTTTCAACGCCGTACACGTGTCACATAACTGCACTGATTTTTCGTTGAAATTCAATCGCACAAACCCGTTGGGGGAATATTATCGATATCTTGCACAAAATTCGCACTCGTGGACAGGATTATTCGTAGCGATTTATTCATTGGATCCGATTTATCGTTTGTCGAGTATTTTGCACGTTGGTTTCGCGTCGCACCGTGAAGCAATTGGTCGAATCGGTAGAAGAATGGGAGAGCGAATTCGTGGATACGAGGAACGAAAACCTTCAAGGTTCGATCGAGTTTCGCCCGAGGTTCGCTTCACGGTCGTTCACACGGGACTGGCTCACGATGAGGACGGTCATACACGGTTTCTCCCACTTTAACTATGCCCTACTACATTATGGTGCACTATACTACACTCTTCCAAAGTATACATCACCTCTTCGTGGCTTGTTTCCACCATGCTGGCTTCCACCGTCTACCCGATTCTCTCTCTCTCCCCCTCCCCTCCCCTCTTTAAATTTCTCTCGCTCCCTCTTTCCTCTTTCCAAACGTACTCTCCTTCTCGAACACGTCCCTTCCTCTTTCTCCTTCTTCCCCGTTTTGACGGCCGACCGTACCTCGACCTACCTTTCGATTCTTTCGGGATTCCAAACTTCCCTCGCGACCTCGTGCATCTTTAAATTCACATTTTCCTCCTTCTCCTTTTGTGTCTACTTTCCTCTCGCTCGTCTCGCAACTCGTCGAGCAAAACAAATCTCTCCGTGCGGTTTTCTTATCATCGAAATTGAATAGAAAGCGTCCATTTTCAATCTGAACGCTGTTTTTTTTCCTTCGAATTTATCTGTCTAAAAGAAAAACTAGTAGTGTTTCCTCCGTAGGGAGAAAATCATAGGAAATAGTGCGTCAATTGGACGGCCGATTTTCTCGAATGCGGGTAATTGTGCAGAATGAATGCGCTCGATTTTCCATCGGTCACGAATGAATAATGGTATTTCGTAAAAGAGTATTAATAATAAATATTGATATTGAAATTAATCGTTCATCGAGGATAGGATATTTATCTTAATATGGCGCTTTGATTCATTTTTTTTTTGGAATAAAATAGTGAATTTATATCAACGACGATGTTATCGCCAGATAATAATCAGAAAGGATAAAGGTGGGTCAAGGCGGTTATTGTATAAAATTTCGAGGATCTATTGGCAATCTTCGAGAAATGGATTAAAAAGAAATACACTTCACGTTTACAGCGACGATCGAGCGATTCTTTTGGAAAATTTGATGTTAATTTTTCAAGACTCTCGATGCTCATAAGAGAGCTTGCTTCGAAAATATCTCGATCATTCCTTCCAGATCCAGATATAATGCTCTTTCGTTACTGTACGACCGCGACCCTTCATTTTCTTCCTCCTCGTCTCTCTTCTTCCTCAGTATGGTAAAACCAGATTGGAATGCGCAAGGCTACCTCCTCGATCAGTCGAGCAACATTGATCTTCGAGACGATGTATGCTGCCGCCTCTGAAATTGCATCGTAACTTCATTCGCAATCCTTAAGTTAAAAACTTAATAATCGAATCCGTACAAAAATTCAATCGAATTCTTCGATTTGGATACGCTATTCGGTACACTTAAGTTCTGTCTCTCGTTTTCCTTTTTTCTGTTCTAGATAAAAATTTTTTTAAGGTTTCGTTTAAAATTCATCGAGTGCATTGGTCGAGCAAAGTCTGCTTACCAATTGACCTCACGTAATACGGGCGCACCTTTTCCTATCTTCGAACTTTGAGAAGCTTAGTGGGTTTGTCTTCGTATAGAGAATTAAAATTGCATTTCTGTATAACGGGTAGCCTGTTGGGCAAGTATCCATGAAATTACTCGGTCAGTAACTCGTCCTCCCATCCGGGATAAGAATAATAGAATGAAAATTATTTTTATTATTCCCATCGGTTCGAAGAATTAGATATAGTTTAAATTTTATTACCTTAGCCATTTCATTCTCCTAATATTTTCAAATTTAACGACACGATCATAATCAATCAGTTTTATTTCGTTGGATATATCTATGAAAATTTCCGATTTTTATGTCGTGTAATCAAAATTTTATGCCGAATAACAATTTGTAATATGCATGCTAAGAAATTTCTAGTATTCAGAAAAGTTTTTATTGTTTTTTAAATAAAGAATCGAAGAAATATTAATTAAGAAATATTTACATATATTTTAAATGGACAGGGTTTGCTTTCCAATGCTTTCTTTTTTAAAAAAAATAATCACGATACTAAATTGCAGATTTATGGAAATTTTTATGTTTCCTGAAATGCCAATCATGCAAGAAATCAGTTCTATATTTTAAGTCTCAGTCACCAAACACGGAACAGATCTAATATTCGAGATATTTTCTTGTTCTTCTATCCAGAAGGCTTAAAGTCTTCTTACCTCCAATTTATATCCCTTTATTTTTAATGTTACCGATTTAGCGTGATGCAAAATTTATTGGCAAAAATATTAATTTCATCATAAAATATAATGGTAAAGAAAAGAATTTAACGTTTAAAAAAAATATAAAAATTTATTATATATTAATAAAATATCAAAGAATTTATAATCGTTATACATATATTGGAATAACATAAAATTTTAATTTAATATAAACTATAAAAAAATACTAATTAAAATTTCGATTGACCACTATTGATCTAATTAATCTCTTAAAATAACATTTAGAATTATAAATAAATCATATCTAATTATGATTTATAAAAATGTATCAATTATTACATTTATTTATCGTATTATATTATATTAAAACCTTGAATCAAAAATAAAGATCTAAAAAAAAATATTAAATTATTAAGCACTATAAATCCATTTAATATTTAATTTAATCCACGTTCGTGTAAAATAATAATTAGAATATTTTAATATAGATATAAATCGGAAACTAATATCTTAAAACGATAAATTTAATTTTAGTTAATAAAAATATATTTTAATTATTATATTTATTGTCGTGATGAATTGTTAAATCCATAAAAAAATCTAAAAATTACTAAATTATTAACCATTATATTCGAAAAGTCATTTTAAAGTACCGGCGAAGAACGTAAATTATTGTCGATCTTCGAGCGCGACCTTTTATATAATATACATACGTATAAATATATATACAAAACTCGAACTCGAAAGTGATTATTTCGCGTCGAGCCTCCGTCGTGGATAGATCGAAATTGTAACATTTCATTTAAATTATTATTAACATTTAATATTGTTGTAATTATATTATATTATTTAATTATTTTACTTTCTAATAATTATTTGCTTATTCGTTTATATATTAATTTAAATATTTATTTTTTCATTTATTTATTCATTTATTTTATTATTTATTTATTAATTTATATTTTTATTTTTTAAATAATTAATTCCTTTTTTTATATTTTTCAGATTTTTCAGATTTAATTATTTTTATATTATATCCTTTTTTTATTTATCATTTATTACTGTATCATTTTATTTCATGTTAAATTCTTTTTTTATATTTCATTTTAATATTAAATTTTTTTTTGTCACGTTTCTTAATATTAATAAAAAAGTCTTTTTGCATCGTCTTTTGTATTATAATAATATTTTTAAGTATTTAATTATTTGATCTTTATATTATTTTCTTTAGTGCGATTTAAAATACGAGGATGATAAATACAGGTTTTAAGAATTTGAAAAATAAAAATTTATTTATGCGATGGTAAGAAACATTCTGATTTCTTGTACGATTGGTATTTCAGATCACTATATTTCATAAGATAATAAATGTATCCCGTTGAACAAGTAGTTCTCTTAATATTCTATTACTGGTAAAACAGGTTCCTTCGATAGATAATTTAATTTACAGTTTTTTTCAGTCGGTATATCGAAACTTTTGAACACGTTTTTAAGTTCAAAAATTTTTAAGTTCATAAAAATTTAAATTGATGGTAGAAACGATTGATTACGAATACGAATTTCCATACATTTAAATTTACAAAGATCGTAAATCGTAATTCTTGAAATTTTCTTTTAATATTTTAATTTTTAATTTATTTTAATTTGCGCAGAAGATATTGAGAAGATATTGAGAATTGGTGTCGATTGAAAGAAAATTTATTTCCTCGTAAAATATCATCGAGGAAAGGAGAAACGATCGAAAAGACGAGATATGAAAATACAAGGTAGCATACATAGGATACCGACCCAAGAACACCTAATACGCCGTTTTATCCGTGTTTTTCTATGCAACGCGGTCGAGGATACGGCCACGTTCAATTCTCTATTTTCATTCCGAAGCTGAACCGAACAATGGGGGATCTAAATTGGGCAAAAACCAGTCTGCCGTCTAGTTTGGTGAGGCTAGAGGCATTATGGTACAGCCGGTAACTACTACGCCGTCAGTCCAAGATCCCCGGGAATAAGGATCCTCGTCAAGATAGTTAGACCAAGTTAGATCAAATCCTGATTCCGACCTTCCTTTTCCGCAACCCACAAATACCTGTAATATTCGGTGAAAGTGGTAATTAACGACGCGCGCCAACTTTATGTCCCATTCCTCTATCGTTCCGAGGATTATGTCGCGAATGCTTGGTTCATCGTACTCCTGACCGGTTATGACACCGCGCCTCTCGTCTTTTTATTTAATATTCATTTTTTTTTTTTCTTTATTTCCGTAATCTCGCTAAAATTATATTACATATCTTCGACGAAATGCAAAGATTAGACTTGAAGCTTATACGATTTGATCGGATCGAAACGAATATCCGTGGATGGTTTCTAAACGTAGATACAGACGTCGTATGCAGGTACGTCCGTTCCTCGAAAGCAATTGTCGGTCGGTCGGGTATGCCATGACCCGATGGTAATCGCGTTTCGATGCGCCGAACGGTTCGGTCAATTGTTTTATTGCGCAGATTAGCAGGATAGTTATTAAAGTTCGCCTAAAAGGTCAGGATTATTTTTAGCGATTCGACCAACACGAATCGAGATAGGATCGATATGCACAATGTTGCAGCGCGGTTGATAAGGAACCGAAGTGCACACTTTTCGCGTGGCATTCATACGAAGTTCCCCCGTAGTAGCTGTACAATCGACTTCATTGTGCTCCTCCGTTTGCCTCGAAAATATTGTTCACTGGCTTTTGTACGAGCTTACCAGGTGTGCGCGGTTTCCTACAGCTGGCTGAAACAGAAGATCGGAGATTGATATAAGGGGAAAAACAATTAATCCTTTATACGCGCGATATTTCGATAATCTCGATAATTTCGTTCTTTCCTTTCACCTAATCTAAAGATAGGATATATTGCATCGTACGTGTCAAGTATATACATACGCCTCTGAGTTTTTCCAGAATTTTCTATGCATATTTCTCAAATAACAGCCCATAAAACAAGACAATAGTTACTTCATAACTATTGGTTAACATCGGATATCGTACATAACGGAACTCGATTCTTATTCGTTTTTAATACCGTTGTACTTTATTTAAACATCTAGATTTTATTGCCTTTTCTAAGTTTCTTCCTTAAAAATATCGTAAATTTTATTTATTTCTTTTTTTTTTTTTTTTTATCTAATTGCAATATTCTCTTTCTATTCATTAATTTGCACAACGTTCAAGAAAGAAAAAAAAAAGTGAGCCTCGCTTACATAGCTTTCGAATTAATCGCGCGGTTGTTGAACAAAACTTTGTTCAAGAATTTGATTAAATAACTCGGTTATTGGAATAATTGATTCACAGTAGGAGATACGTGGATCGCGTAATCATTTCCAGAAACTCTGTCATCGGGCTTAGAAATAAGTTAGCGTTAGTGAATAATAATCGGTGACGTGTATGAAAATCATAATCTGTTATACACACGCCACGATCTTAGTCACACGCAGATGCGCGAAATGATTTTCCTTCTTCTCTTCCCTCCCTCCGTACTTACGCTTCCAGTAACGTCTCGTTTAATCCCGACGCCGAATATCTCTTAATTAGAAAAACGTTGCCTTCCCCCCTCTCTCCGCTCCGAGCACGCTCCAAGTATCGATTTAAAAAATACGCCCGCGTATCCCCTTTCAGCAAGCGGATGAAAACTTGCTTGCCAGGGATCAACGATCAAAAACGGTTTTCCTGGATGGAAAACCGTGGCGGCGGCGGCAAAATCCAATCCACGGGCGCAAAAACAAAAACTCGGACGACGCTTGAAGAGGTTTATCCGAAAATTATCTCGCCCGATCCGGCTATCTCCGAAACCTCTAGAATTCGAAGCACGTGCGTTATTCGTGGCATGCAACCGCGTTGCGGGCCTTCGTCGCGGAAATTGGGGCGCGAAAGAAAGGGGCGCTTGGGAAGCGGATGGCCATGGCTCGGCAGCGGCTCGGTCGCCCTACGAAGGGCTCTGGCAATAATGGTCCGTCCCTGGGCCGGAGGAGAGTCTACCGGCCCATTCCATTCGAGAGCCGTCGTCTCTCGCGTACATCGGCCGTCGCAGGAAGCATTCCATTCATGTTTCGGGACGCGCGGCGGACGCTGATCGGTGGAGAAGAGAGAAACACGGCCGGATAACCGGGACTCGTCACGAGGGCTGGCGCCACAAGTCAGGAACAACGACCTGCCGATGTCGCAGTCACGATGACAATCGGCAAGTTAAAAACGTGAAAAACCCGAGCCACGTGGTGGATACGGAACGTTTTTCCCGTTTCATTTGGATCAGAGGAGGAGGGGATAACGATTGGAAACGACGGGAAAAACTGTTTTAACTATGGTGCGTTTTCTTCGATTAATCGGCGTGCGTGTGTCGCGAAGTGACAGTGACCCCTGGCTGGAAAGTTTAATCTATCGATTGTTTCCCCCTCTCCCTCCCCTCTCCCCTCCCCCCGTCGTCGGAATATTCGTTTCCCTTCACGGATAGCGTGACAAATCTCTCTTACGAGAGATTTCGCGTTGAACGCCGAGGGATCGTGATTTTACGAATCCTGAAGGATCGCCTCTCTTTCTCTTGTTTGCTTCCCATCTCGTTTCTCTCTCACGGTCTCGCTTCCTCTTACCGCGACCCTCTAACAGTCTCTCTCTTTCTCTCTCTTTCTTTCTTCCTTTCTCTCTTTCTCTCTGTCCGTCCCTTTCCCGCGGTCTTTTCACGAAACTCGAAGACAAACGAAATACGGTCGAAACAAACGACAACCATCGTAAAGATTTTTATTATCCCATAAATATGGGAAACACGAAAATATCCCACCGGATTCTATTCCATTTCTAATGGAACATTTTTCCCCCTTCCCTCGTTCTCGAGCATCGTCATTAACGAATCAATTGGACAATCGATTCGAAATTTCCCGCTGGGAGAAAGATGGATTAACGAAAAATACATATAGAGACCGAGATATATACGTAGAAAATTTCGATGAATAAGAAGCGTGATTCACGTGCGATCCCCTGGAATAACGGGCATTACACATTATTAGAAGCGTAACTTGTTTCCGGGAACGATGGTAGTTAATATCGGGTGGAGGTGAGGCGAGATATAAAATCGAAAGAGGAGACTGTCGTCCTGTCAATAGGTAATTGAAGGGTTCCCCGGCGCGCGTCGTAGCGGTAGCCGGCGTGGCGCGGCGCGACGCTACGCGTCCAAGTAGCGCGTTCTCTCTCGGGCCTCTCTCTATCCCATAGCCTCCCTCTCCGCGTGCATACGGATAAGGCGGGCGATCGTGGCGGCAGGAGCGCATTGGAAGGGCCAGAACGGCAGCTGTCGGTAGCGGTCGATGCGAGGTCCGCTCGAAAGTGTCGGGGCCTACTTCCTCGAGGGCTCGGCAACGACTAAACTCTCTGTCCGCTGGCCGTATGCGTGCCCGTGGCCGGTCGTGTCAGTACTTTTCAGGTCGGTCCACAGTGCAGTTGGCTTTTACCATCGAGTTTCGACTGGCACACAGTCGCTCGGGCTGCACGACGATTCGTCGAGTCGCCGTTGGGTTACGCTCGCGAGTGGTCGGCCGTGCTTCTCCTCTCGTGCAACGCCGTCAAACCGTAAGTGTCTCTCTCCTGTGCACATCCTGTGTCCCGTGCCTCTGGCCGAAACTCTGCCGCGTCCGTGTGCACGCATCTCGTACGAGGCGGAAAGAGAGAGGGAGTGCAGCTCACCGAGGCAGCGTTCGTTAATACCCGCTTCCGGCACGTGGAACCGAACCGCACTCTGTTTTTCTTCGTAGCGCATCGCTGCTGCCGTCGCTCCATACTTCTCTCGTGGGAGGTCAGCACCTAGCCGGTGGGTAAGTGAAGAAACCACGCTCTCTCACCGGAGCAGACAGTACGTCGTACGTATACACGTTTCGGGATACACCTTTTCCAACGGTATATATAACCTTTTCGTATTACGCGATCACGCACCTTTGCGTTCTTACACGCACCGTCGTGTTACGATAAATATAGGGATAGTGCCTCGACACGCACTTGTTGCGTGTTTTTATTTTTTTCTTTTTCTTCTTCTCTCGTTTCTTTTCCTTCGAGATTGAAAAAGAATTCGAAACTCGTTTATCGATCGACACCGATAGTTTTTTCTTCTCTCGATAGTGTTTCTTTGAGATTTTTCATCGTGAGAACGTTTGTTGCGTTACGGTAGCCGTATCTCTGAAACGTGAGAACGTGGAATGTCGCGACACGTGAAGATAAGACAAGAGTCAACCACTTACTGGCGGGGGTGGATCCCCCTCGAGTTGTTCTTTTGTTTACGAATCGCGGTGTACGTGCAACCACGTGGTCGCGCGTTGCAAAAGCTCGTCGAACTCGAACGAGAATTTCGTTCCAATTATCTTTGAATAATAATAATACCGTAAGTGTTTTGAAATGCTAATCGCGTTGATACTTGGAAAAAAAGCGTCGGCGGGAAAATTCTCAAGCTTCGTATCTCGTTCTTATTATTAATCGATCCCTTATCTCGTAGAAATGAATCTTTATCGTAGAAAAATTTGAAAATATTTGGATACGTTATCTAGTAGTAGTAATAGTAGTAGTAGTACCTACTTCGATTTTTCTACGCGTCACGATGTTCGGATCTATCGTATGCATAATATAAATTTTTCTTTTTTTTTGTAGAACGACAACACGTTGCACACGATTGCGACGAATCGATTAGTCATGGTGAAAAGATAAATCAATAAGTGTTACTCGGCTTTCAATGAGATTATCTCTATACCCGTCGATTAATAATCGCTCTTTTTCCGTCAACAATCCAAGACCCCGACTATTTTTATTCGTTATTCGAATTTTAAATTCCAGATCGATAGTAGCTCTATGTAATTCTTGTTCACTTACAAACACACACACACATGTATATATATATATATATATATATATATATATATATATATATATATACGTACGCGCGCGCGTACACACAGGTTTTGAAACGTTCTGTTTATTGGTCGATGCGGCTTAGAAATGGAAGTGAATGGGAGGGCTGGATATAAGTGTTAGTCACACGAAAGACCCGGCCAGATAGTAGTGTCAACCCCATGAATAATCTGAAATCTACTGGCGCCTTCGTGTTTACTTTATCTATGCGCCGTTTCCTGTCTCACTGAAAGTCCAGAGTATCTCTGCTTAACATCTATATTACTTCCTGACCTGTATCTGATAATCCATTCATCGATCGTCCATTTGGATTGCAGGTATTTTCTTTTCTTTTCTTTTTTTTTTTCCTTTCCCCCCACCCCCAAAAACTCGAGTTGCATTGTTCAAGTATAATATATACGCTAAGGTAATATAATTGGAGGAATTGTGAAGGCACGATAATGGGTCAGTTGATAAATTACGGCCTCGTTTACGCGGGCATCGCGTGCCCGATCGTTTCATTCATATAACTGGTTCTCACTTTGGTGAGATTTTAAACGCCCGTTTAAATAGCTAGAATTTCCTTTCAACATTTACGTATCATTATCGCCTCGTAACGCATAGCGCGTAAACAGTGTAACGCGTGTAGCATAATATCGAAGATACGGAAGAGTTACACGGTTGGGCAATCCGAGGATCCGATGTTGTAATCGATGTTAGAAAATGATTTCGATTTGTATAAGCAATATAAATCTTCGCTCCACGTGAAACGAGCTCGTATAAGAGGCCTCGTTTGCGTCCATTTCCATTCGGTTTTTTTCCCCTTTTTTTTTTTTTTCTTCTCTCTCAACGAATTAATAGAAAGTTTGATACACTGGTAGTGAGTAAGTAAGTAAGTAAGTGAGCGAGTAAGTATTTACTTTTCTACATTCTTTGCATTTCATTCCGACTCGTCCCGTTCCCTTATCTTCTATCGAGTCGGATGAGACGCTTTCCAATGTTATCGCCCCCTTCACTGTGCCCACCAACACGTTCTAGTTTTTCTTTTTCTGATTCTCGGAAAAAGTTCATCGCGTTTGCATTCCTCCGCTTGTTCTCGCTTCCCGACGAAACACGAGGCAGAAGGTTTCTCGCTCCAGGTCCTCTCTCTCTCTCTCTCTCTCTCTCTCTCTCTCTCTCTCTCTCTCCTCGGCTTCGTTCCATTCTCTTTTTTTCTTGGAAAAACGGTTTTCTCGTATTCCTGTATACGAAAAGATACATTGGAAACACGTGACTGGACTGTGTAGGTGGTCCTACGGGAGAGTTTTGTGTTACACGAAAACTCGTACGCTACTTTCCTTCCTATCTAACTCGCAGCCTCGATCCTTTCTCCCACCTCCACCTCGATTTATATTTTTGTTGGAACGATAGTTAAAACGATTGTAGAAAATGTACGAAGCTCGTAGCGACTCGTTTTTCGCGTTAGAAAGTTTGGTGGGTTTCACTTTTCGATCGTTTCGCGTGATGAAATGTGTGCGCTCGTTCCTCTCTTCTCCTTTATTCCCTCTCTCTTTCTCTCTCTCTTCTTATACACGGTCTTATCACAAAAGGAAGTTGATAAAAGAAGCTAAATCAAAATGTCGAATGAAGCCCGGCTATGAAACTTCCTCCTTCCACAAAGATGATGTTTATTCTTAGTTGTGTGTTGACAATTTTTCAGTAGTCAGCAAAAAAAGGGTGAAAGACGCTATCGTTCACGTAAATTTATCCAATGAATGATTCTGACACGATAAAATAATAATAATAATAATATAATTCCGGGCGAAACGCTATATATTTTAAATTTCGAAACGATAATATTAACGTATTATATTACTTTTATTACATCCTGTTGTAGAGGAGGGAAAAAAATCCGAATAGTAAGTAAATATTACGAAACGATAAATATCTACTGTTGTCTCTTCTTTTGGCCCTTTACGTTACACACGTTATTCACTATTTGAATTTTTTTCCCCCCTTTTATCTGCTCTGTGGTGGTGCAATGTGTAGTAAAGTAGATATCTCCTCGTATCTCTTTACGCGTTCCCCACTATCTATCACATCTTCATTCACCTTTATTATTTAATATTTATGACGTCTAATTATTCCGTGTACACAGTCGAACGGTTTACAACAATACGTCAAAGTATTTTACGGATATTTGTCTTTCTTCTCTCGTTTTATCTACGATCGTACCCAACTACTATTACATTCTTCTTCAAACATTATCCTGGCAAACTTGCTTAACGATAAAAAAAAAAGATTTTGTAACGAAGCCACATGTTATATCTGGGGAAATTGTGGAAAATTTTTAAAGTGTAAATAAATGGAACGAGGCCTCGAAAAGAGAGAAGAGAGAATCTTCTCTCTGAATATAATAGTAATATGACCAGGTAAGGAAATTCTCAGCCGGGTAAGGAAATTCGTGGCGCGGTGGAAAAATAAAAGTTAAAAAAAGCGTGGGGCGAGCGAGAGACCCTTGTTATATTTACAAGATGTTCGAGAAGCGACGACGAGGCGACCCGAGGACTATTATACGAACGCAGGTGTCGATGCAGATGTTGCGTACAGCAGCAGCAGACGGTGCAACACTACTACCGCGTGTATGAAAATTTTAATGAAACTTTTAAACCAATCACTAATATTTAACATTCGAAATGCCACAAGTGTCTTCTTACATGTATATCAGTTTCGTATATATATACATATTCTTCTCCTGCATCCAATTATTGTTCGACGTGTACGACTTAATATCGTATTCGGGACTAATATTTACCGTATCGATAATTAGGAAATTTGGATGGATGGATCGTTGTTGATGGAACAGGTGTAACAGGTCGATACAAAAGATTCCCTCCTCTTTAAAATTTAACCAGGCCCGTGTTTTTTTCCCAGATATAACTCGTCTATAACTCGATGCGAAAGGAGGAAACGGTTTGCTTTTCTTTCTCGTTCCAGGTAGAAGTCGAAATGTTGTGATGGCCGGGACATCTCGACGTCCGAGCTCTGAGCTCGGACCGGACCTTTCATCCCCCACGCCGCCCAAGAAATCGAAATTCTCCGAGGCCTCGATCGAGGGAAGAGCCGAGAAGGAACATGACTTGAGCACGGAGGAGTTGGAGAGCGTGGAGAAATTGTCGGGTGCGGCGGCATCCTCCTCGTTGCCTGAGAACACGATTGAGGTGATACCGGGGAGCGCGTCGGAAGCCAATCCGTTCGAGATCGGCGGGGAATCTTTGGAAAGCGCGAAACAGAGCAGTTTGGAGGGGCCGGCGAACGTAGCAGGTTCCTCGAAGGAGGGCCACTTTGCCAGTTTCGAGACGATCGCACAAATGAAGTACAGCGGGCAGAAAGAGTTGTCCGGTAGTTCTAACAAGAGGTCGGAGTCGGACAGCGACGTGCAAATTCAAACTTCGATAATCGGGGAGGATGCGTCGTATCAGGAATTGTCTTTGATCGGAAATGGCGCTTACGGCACGGTGTACAAAGCTAAAGACTTGAACACGGGCCAAGTCGTGGCTTTGAAGAAAGTTAGGGTGCCCCTGACGGCGGACGGTCTGCCTACGTCCACGTTGAGAGAAATAGCCACTTTGAAGCAACTGGAAAGATTCGAGCATCCGCACATTGTAAGCCTCGCTATTGCACGATTGTTACTTGCCGTTTCCATTTGCATTTACACTCTTACATTCTTTGTTACGCGTGCAGGTAAGATTATTGGACGTTTGTCAAGGGAATTATCTACACTTGCCTTCAGCCGATGGAAGGTCGGAGAGATTGGATCGAGGATTGACGTTGTGGCTTGTGTTCGAGCACGTGGAAAGGGATCTGGCATCTTACATGTCCTCTTGTTCGCAGACAGGAATCCCTCCTCACGTGGTGAAACAAATGTCGAAGGAAATACTCAGAGGTGTGGAATTTTTGCACAGTCATAGGATCATACACAGGGACTTGAAACCTCAAAATCTGTTGGTAACCAGGGAAGGAAGAATAAAAATTGCAGATTTCGGTTTAGCGAAAACGTACGATTTTGAAATGAGGTTGACTTCTGTGGTAGGTGATCTGTATCGAATAAATCATTCATAATTTTACGTTCCAACAACTAAATCGTAGAAATTATTGTACTATAATACAGGTCGTGACACAATGGTATCGGGCTCCAGAAGTCCTCTTAGGCTGCTCTTATGCAACTCCTGTTGATATTTGGTCTGTTGGATGCATTCTAGCAGAGTTAAGTAGACTTGAACCTCTATTTCCTGGTACGAGCGAAGGTGATCAACTCGACAGGATTTTCCAGTAAGTTAATAAAGATATTCGATATTTCTTTGGAGAGAAGAAAGGAGATGATTTGAACCGAACGAATGATCGAACCGATTTCCTTTACAGAATAATTGGAACTCCATCGCAAGGGGAATGGCCTGAAAATGTATCTCTCAGTTGGACTGCTTTTCCTTATAGACAAGCAAAATCTTTTGCGACTATAATATCTGATCTCAATGAATATGGGCTAGATTTAATTAAAGGTATGCTTACCTTTAATCCTCATAGACGATTAACCGCGGCTCAAGCTCTCAGACATCGGTATTTTGCTGAAGATGATTCGTGATGATTAGTTTTCTTGAGTATTTTTTCTTTTCATCTTTGATAATTTTTTTTTTTTAAATGCAGACTGATGTTACGGTATCCAAAAATACGTAAGCATGTTATTTTATTTTTTTTTTTTTTTTTTTTTTTTTTTTTTTTTTTTTTTTTTTTTTCTCTTAGCGTAAGAACATCATAGTACTTTTCTTTTTTTAGAAAATAGTATAGTTTATTACGAATATAATACACGAATATGAATCTTCGTAATTATATACGGCTTATAAATATTCCTTTCTTATTAAGGAATTATAATTGCAAAATACGTTTACTACAGTTTATGAAACCATCGTTATATTTAAATTCTATAGCTATTGCATTTGAAAGATCGTCGTAATTTAAGTATACATAGTCGTTAAATAGTACAGTAAGTAATAGCTTTCTAAGCTTTGTTTAGATAATCATATAATTTCCATTATTTGTGTATGTAACAATGACATTATTGATATTTATTTAAGTAATATACCTAAATAGCATTTCCGTTTCTATTTTCTATTTTCATATGATAGTGATGAATCTATTCGTATTTCCACGTTATTTCATTTTCACGTTATAATACCTCTCGACTAGTAAATATTTTCTAATAAGAATAAATAGGATTCATCTCCGCGCACCAAAAACAATTTCTTATAATGATTGATTAGGTGTGCCTTCCAAAGTTGTTGGAATATTCATAACCTATGCCTTAATTTTCTATGTAATGCTAAACTTAATTATAAGCATATTATTAAGTAGCATTATTCTTGTAAGACTGGGGCCTATTGACCCGTTAGATTCGTTGGAAAGATATAGGATTTCCCACAAAAAACCAGAAAGTACACTGCCATATGTAATGTAAAACAAATAATAGCACGTAAAATGTATTTTATCTTCAGTATATATAAATCATATGAATAATATTTATATATACATATACATATATAAATATTATTATATATATATATCTAAGTAAGTACATAATTTGTAAAAATACGTGAAAAACCTTTAAAAAGACTGTACAACAAAATAAAGATTTTATAGTTTTATATATCGAAACTATTCTTAAACCAAAGCTAAGTTAAATTAAGCTAAAAGAAATTTATACTGTTAGTTAGATGAAGAAACAGATAATATAATATCGTGATGCAACATCGTATCGTATTCAAATTGGCCGCCATTTAATATTCGTGACATGGCATCTTGAACATTGCCGCTTTTTTACTGTACAACAATAGTAATGAATTTGTGATAGTCATGTGTTAATTTTGTAGACAAAAATATATTGAATCCGCTCGAAATGAGATTGTTTTTAAATCTCGGGATAACTTCATGTAAACAGTTACTATATATCAATACCAATCTATTAAATCGTTCTTCATGTTGGAAAAAAATGGCGACCGAAGTGGAAAAAGCCCAAGTTGCAGTTCCTACTGGAGATACTATTTTCGGCAAGATACTTCGTAAAGAAATACCTTGTAATTTCATTTATGAAGATGATAAGGTAAAATGAATCGAATTATTTAAAAATTATTTTTAAATTTCAAATGTTATATTTCCGTTTTATTAAAAAATGTAAGTAAGGTTATATATTTTGTTGTGTTTCCATGACAATTTTTTTTTTTTTTATATTTTATTAAATAATTTATCATAACATTTTCAAATCTTAATCTTTGTGATTTTTGAATATCTTGTAATTATATTCCTTTGAATAATAATTCAATATTTTAAACATTTTTTTTGTAACTGCTACTATGAACACGTAAAATTTGAAATATTCTTATATAATTTATATCCTTGTTAAGATTCTAAAAAAAAATTTTTTAATATTTTAGTGCGTTGCATTTCAAGATATAAATGCTCAAGCACCAGTGCATTTTCTAGTAATTCCACGAAAACCAATTTCACAACTTTCAAAAGCCGAAGATGCGGACGAAGCTTTGTTGGGCCATTTAATGCTTATTGCCCGTAAAGTGGCGAAGCAACAAGGCCTCGATAATGGTTTTCGTTTGGTTATCAACGATGGTAAACATGGTGCACAATCGGTATATCATTTGCATATACATGTTCTCGGTGGTCGCCAAATGCACTGGCCCCCAGGCTAAAAAATTCCATTTCATTTAATACAATTCTATACGCAGTTATAAATTTTAAGAAATATCTTTTGTCAATAATAAAGTATTGAAGAAAATATTGTTGCTTGTAATTAATTATTTTTATTATAAAATTAAAAATGTTATAATATTCGAAAAATGTTATTTTGAAACCAAATTAAAAATCTATTCTTTTTTATATACTTCATATACGAATTGTATATCATTTTCTTCTTGAATTCCTTGTGGTATGTTTGGATCTCTAAAAGAAAAAAGAAAAAAAAGAAAAAAAGGAAAATAGTTTTATAATGAAATTATTATAAAAAAAACTTACTCTGTTAAAACGAAATCATTAGGGATAGTTGGAAAAAATGTATCACACTCAAAATATTTTTTTATTCTAGTCAAATATAATCGGTAAAAATTTGGAGATTCCATTGCTTCCTGCGATTAAATTTAAATTGTAATTAAAAAATTCTAATTAATTTTATATAAACAACACACCTTGTAAACGGAACTTCCTCCTGTTACCCATATATTTTCAATTCGATCTTTAATTTTTTCAATAACTTCAAAAGCATGTGGAATATTTTTACATACAATCACATCATTTCCATAATCCCTAAATATTTTTAATGATTTCTTTATTATTTTTATTATTTTTCTTATTTTATTAGTATTTTATTATAAAAATAAGTCTTACAAAGATTGTGATGTTAAAACAATATTTATTCGATTTTTCAAAGGCCTATTTTCTTTTGGAATAGATTCCCATGTTCTACGTCCCATCAATACAACATTTCTTTTGTTTGGGTTTTTCGTATTCGTAGTCATATATGTAAAAAATGCCAATTCACTTCTATACTAATTTAATAACAAATAGATTAAAATGCGTTATTCATATTTAAATTATGATATATGCGTTATTTTTTTACTTGAGTTTCCATGGTAATGTTCCTTTTATACCAATACCCATTCCTTCACATGTTGCTGCAATTAAATGTAAATTCATTTTTTAACACTAAACTTAACACTAATTATGAATGAATCTGTATGAACCACTATAAATTTTTCCACCACACTAATTTTTCTTAACACGTGATTATTAAAAATCATTAATTCTCCAATCCACACACGCGGTTTGGTTTATCAGTCAATTATATTTAGTCAGTATATTATCTTAATTGTTTAATCGTTATATACAATAGCTCTATATAAATTCAAATTGATGAAACAATAATTAAGATATCTACCATATATATTAAAAAAAATATATATTATATATATATATATATATTTATATATATTTATATTATATATATTTATATATATATAATATATAATAAAAAATATATATATTATATATATATTTATGTATTTAATTATATATTATATATATATATATATATGTATAATGGAATATGGAATTATTTTACGAATACCTATGGTAAAATGAATTACTGATTCTCCAACATACCTTAAAATATTGATATAATATAAAGAACAATCTTCAAAATAAAACTGTATTCAAAAATAGGAAAGGATTTATATTTATAAATATATATTTATAAATATATTATAATATATATTATATTTATATTATAAATATATTAATTTATATTATAATATTATAATATATTATATTTATATTATAAATTTATATTTATTTATTTATAGTGTAACATATTTAATTCATTTATTTTAAAATTCAAACAATCAATATAACTTAATATTGATAAAAAATTTGCTGGAATTGATTAATATTAAATGAAAATGTTAAGAAAATTTATCGTTATCCACAAGTACTATAATATATATAAAACGATTCGATAGATTCGATAAATTATTCAATAGATGGCAGCACAGTTTAGTCTTTTAGTATCATGCGACATTTCAGCTTTAGACGTAATAACCAAACTTTGTTCTTGCATATTTGAAATATTAATTACAGTATATTAAATTCTTTACATTAATTGGATTACTCGTTAAGTTTGATTACATCATAAGGTAAAAAAATTATTATTACTGTTTATTTTGATCAAAATATATATAATCATAAAATAATCATTGCTTTAATTGAACATTAGAATGATTATTTTACACGTTGTGAACATTGATTTCGAAACTATTTTTATTTCATTCAAGTTTATTTCGTTCAAATTGTCTATATTTTATTATTTATTATTTATAAAATATATCTATATAAATTTTTCAAATATTCTTTATAAATTTCAATACATCGAATCTTATAAGTAACAAAAGTATATAGGTTATTGTTTCAAAAAAATTTGATAACAATTCAAATTTTTATTCAAAATTAATTATTATATTATAATTATCTTCTAAGTATACCAAAATAAGGAAATTTCTTATAATTTCGTTATTTTTTTCAAAAATTCGTTTATTAATTTTTATTTTTATATATTACATAAGTTTGTACTTTTAGAATGTCTGGTCGTGAAGGAGGTAAGAAAAAGCCTCTTAAGGCACCGAAAAAGGAACAAAAAGTTTTGGATGAAGAAGATCTAGCATTCAAGCAAAAGCAAAAGGAGCAACAGAAAGCACTTGCTGAAGCTGCTAAGAAAGCAAGTCAAAGAGGACCTCTTGTAACAGGCGGTATAAAGAAATCTGGCAAAAAATGATTTATTTAAGACTGATGAAAGATGCAATCAATATGCACACCATGTTCTTATCAAGACATGATTTTGATATTATTAACTAGTATACCATCCAATTTTGGATTTCCTACACACTGATAAATAATTAATATCTGTAAATAAAACATTTATGAACCGAATCACAGCAATATATGCATTTCATAGGTATTTGCATTTTTATCGTTGAACAATTTAATATGTTTCATATGTTTGTAATTGTTCTATTTAAGTATTAAGTATGGATAATAATAAAGTAATAAAATTCTTATTAAATAACTTGTTTCTAGAGATTGGAAAAAAATTTACAATCCTATGATCGTCGATTTATTATCGTTGGCTAAATTATTTTACTTATAATTAATGTTTCATACTTCATACTTTTTAATTGCTTAATCCTATATTTGATCTCATTTAACTGTCAAATAATAAACCGTTGCATCAATTAACCTTGAATTAAAATACTCTAAATAAAGATTTTAAATTCGTCTCAATGATATAGTCACGTGTATTAAATTGGCGATATGATTATAAAATTTTATCGATAAATTACGAAGTTATAAAAAACATAAATAATAATTAATAAATAATATTTATTAATTTTATTTTTTCGAACATTTATTTCTTTAGATCAAGTACAAACATATATCCATTGAAGAAACGTGAATTACAGCTGATTGCCATATGATCGGCAGTGTTGGCAACTTTCGCGAAAAAAATTTCTTAATCGTACTCTCTCTAAACCTCTTCGTTTCGTATTGTATTAATTTTAAAGCGAAATATATATTTTAGATAGGCTAATAACGCAGTTTTCGATGTTCTATTTATTTAAAAAAAATAAATTTTATTTGAGCATTCGTATAATTCTTTTAAGTTCTTTTTAAATAAATAAAGAAATTTAATAAACATTTTATTATTCTGCCTCCTAATCTTTTATTCGTGTATCGTAAATTGTATTATCATATTATTTGAAACGAATCTTGTAATATGAAAAAAAATTAATAAGATTACGTAATGTATTCCTTAAAAAGAATCTATAATGCATACAGTAAATATTTAGACTAAATATTATTTCATTTGGTTTTAGATAAATCTTTGAGTCCCATCGTATCGGAATAGAATAGTTACTTTATTGAACGCATATTGGTGAGCGTGAGATCTCACGAAGAGCTGTCACTGGCTGGGTCAGTTGGCAACAGACCTTCGAGGTGGTCATAACTGCTTGTGCTGTCCTAATCCTGCATCCGTCAAAACTCTCTTATCGAGTTTGCATGTAAAGAATAGTCGAAAGAGTTCTCGTGTGTGCTGTGACAGAAAAGATATAACAGCGAGGAACGAATTCACGAGTGCGTCGATAGTTCGGGAAAACCATGGAGCTCGTTAGGATCATTTGACCCACGGGAACGACTCCAGGCTCGGTGGATCGTGCTACCTCGCGTGATATTACAAATCGGTGAGTACAAGCCACTCTCTTTCTCTTTCTTTGTGTGACAGTTTGTTTCTGTTCTTTTAACGAAGAACAAAGACGAAAAGTATTCTCTTTCTCATTCTATCATATGTGTCATGTAAATGCTTTGTATCGTGAACAATATGATGCATGTATTGCGTGTGCCCACGAAGGGACACCATGATATTCACCTGCATCACTTACCATATTGCAAACTTTATGCTTTTTTTCGACCTCTTCCACCCTCAAAGGGTTGTACCGTAACTACTAGTGAGATGATCGAGCGCGATTTCCTGGCTTGACATGTGTGGGTAACACTGTAGTCATATAAACGGCTTATTGTAGTGTATTGTGAGAGGAAAAGAAAAGAGCATAGAGTTAATGCGTATATCTAGTCTCTTGCCACGCGTATTTCGTTCGGGTAAGAAGTTTGGATTTTTTTCATATTGTAACGTTGCAAACTTTTTGATAGAAGGTCATCAGTTTGTATAATTTATTTTAGCTGATAAATTAGACAACCGATAGAAATATGTTAGAAGAAATTCATGCAATTGATTAAAAATTACAACATGTTAATTTTCTATTCGTGATGTAAATTTGTTATGTCTTTGATATTTTAATTTCTTTTTTTCGATTTTATTGCGTTTAATCATTTTGGATATAAAAAAAATTGAATTTATCCACGATAGGTTATTTGATCAATCATCAGATAATATGATTACTAAATTTCATAAATTTTTAAATTCTTCGTGTCAAATTCATAAAATTTCTCGATCTTATTTAAATTTAATCTATACAATAAATCACATTTCTATTGGTAGGTTTAATTTAAATCTTACGAAATGCTGCTACTTTAAATGCATAGAAAATACGTAATTATTTTACATCTCAAAATCATTGCTAGACGATACCTTGACACATCGAAGTATTGCACAACGCTGTTCGTTACGAAAAACCGTTGATCATTCTTTTGAAATTGTTCAAATCGTTTCCACGTCTCAATCGATTCCGTGACTCGTCGCGATGAATCGCGAAGAATCGTGAAATAATCGCTGCGACAAACTTATGACGCATTCGAATGCACACGTGGAAAAGCTCGAGGGTGAGTGGCGTGTCACCGACGGTGCTTTAATATAACTCGATATAAATCACGAACGTATCGAGGTTAACTTTGACCTTCTTAATATAGCGGAACCTCATGCTTCGGAATTCTCATATTCTTTATTAATTTCGACCACGTATTGCATCAGTATTTTGACGTATCGAAACTCACGTGAGTAGCAGTGATTTAATAGATTTAACATGAGACTTTATACGCGATATTATTAAATATGTGGAAATTACTTTAATCCAATCCTTCTTTTTTTTTTTATCCAGTTTTCTTTATTCAAATTGTGCACGCTATTATTATGGTAGTGCATTGCGTCAGACTTCCAATAATGAAAACCACGTGTACGGTGGAACTATATTAAGGTAATTACGAAATAACACACATCCACGTCCAATTATTATATTTCGATTGAAAGGGTTTCGTGTTCGATGAGTATGGAAAATTTTAAAATTTGATCACTCGTGAAAGATAAAGGGATTTACTTAAATATCAAAGTACGTTAACGATATACAGTTACAACACATAAATGTTCAATATTTTTGTGATAATATCGTTCGAACGAAGAACAATTAGTGCAATTAGTGCAATTTTTCGTGTCCGGATACGTGTATTTTGTCTTCTCGGTTGTCTGCATTCTAAGTGCATCAGTTTCTCATCGTTAGTTTTGGCCTCGTCATCGCGCTTGTGTATTCGCTGCGGTAACCTTGTGCAACGCTTTACCGATTCGCACCTACGTGAATCTTCAATACAGAATCCTTTTTTTTTTTGCATTAAGAAGATAACAACGGAACGAGATTTTTTTTATTCCGTTGAATGAATTCAAATTGAGCTTCCGTATCAATTGATACCAATTAGCTGCGTTATTACAAAGATTGCACGTAGGCATCGCTTACGTCAATTATTGATTCGATTCGAGCCTACGAAAAAAATAATTATATATCTTAAATAGTTTTTTTTATTTTTACCTCTTTTTAATTCTTTTTCTCGTCGTCACAAACGCGATTCCTCGTACATACGAGATTATGTGAAATATTTCATAATCGTTTCTTACTTTGGACGAAGTAAACACGGTTATAAACATTCGAGTTCATGATCGTTTAATGACAACAATCAATTCTTATACGAGTTCATTTCTATGCGCATAATATAATACCAAAATTGATACGAAACCAATGGTCAAAGTTCGATCATACATATATTCAAACCCTATGCATATATTTCAGGTAGGAATTCAAAGGTTCATTATAGATAGAAAACGGAGAGTGAATAGAGAAATCTATTCTAAGGTGATGGTTAGTTTCGATCGGACACGTTTAACTCTTTTAATATTCTTTAACTTGCAACTCGGTGAGAAAAAAAAAATCTATCGAAGCATACGAAGGAAATTTTTCCTGTTAAGTGAAAAAATTTAAATTTCGAATGTAACACGTTATAAGATTAATCAAGTACACACAGAGTATTTAACGATATTACGTAAATATACGTTCGTATGACTGACACAAAAGCTGGAATTATCAGGGATCTTTTTGAATCTCATTTAAATACATTACGTTCGTAAATCGGTAACGACGTGTCGTGTATGCAATACCGTAGCAGTGAAAACGCGGAAATCCTTTGCATACTTTTTGAAGATTGAAGCCTAAGAGGACAGAGATCGACCACGCCACTTAGCCAATGCTAATTCGAGCGTTGACTAAAATCGCTTCGGCTAAAAGGGTTAACGATAAAACGTGCCAATTTTCTCGCTACGTCGTAATTCGTGCTGTCAATAATATAAGCACGAATTCTAACCCATCCTATTCAATCCGGTGATAAGCTCGTCGGGCCACGTCCGATGAAGCTATACGGTCTCGACCTCCTTCTTCCTACTCTTATCAACGTATGCATACGTTCACACCGTCTATACAGCGAGATTAGACCCGTTAAACTTTCCGATTTTGAGAATCCTTTCTCTCTTGATCGTTCTTCTCTCTCTCGTTTCGTATCCATAATTTTTTTCCGGATCAATCGTTTTTGGAATTTCGTAAAAGTGGTCGAAAAATATACGGGTTTAACAGCTAGATAAGCCGCGGAGTCGGGTAAACGAGCTGACCCACATTGTCGAAGAACCGTTCGTACGAGCAGGATGTGTACGTGTTCAGTGAACGTTCGTATGCACCGGAACACTCGCTCCGTTCCGTGACGACAGAATGCATCAATCGAGAAAGGCCCTTTCCGTTGCCCCGCTCTCTTGTCACTTCCACGCAACGATAATTACTCATTATCGATGGATTAAGTAGCCAGGTTGATTATTTATCCATCCAATCTCCCCTATTTATAAATTTATACATTTTTCGAAACATTTTCGTCCACGCTCGATCGATCGATTAGATTTATCGTGCAACGATTCATTCCCTTTTTCTCTTCACATCGAATTCTCGCGGGAGAAAAGGAAGAAAAAAAAACTCGTTCTTCAATCTCGTAATCGAAACTATTGAGAAGAAACTGTATTCAACGTGCACGAATAGTTCCTTCGCATCTAATAAAATAATGACGGTATCGTGATGCGGTCTGTTATAATTTTACGATCTTCTACAACCAGCCAATGACTCATCTCACGGCTAATCGCAACGGGCTCTAAAGTTTCCTTTGCTTGCACGGCTCGACTCTCGGGAGAGTGCGAATAACCACATCTTTGACACGTTCGTGCATCTTCTTTATATCTATATATACATATATATATATCTACGTTACGTATCACGTACGATCTCTCGATCGTATATTACGATCCTAATTAGTTCCCTCGATCGGGGAATTAAGATTCGCGAATCGTTTCGAGATCGATCGAACTCGGCTCGTTCACTCGTCTTTTATATTCAACCAGTTTCGTAACTAATCGGTCCGCGCTACGCGCGTTGTCGTTGACAAGACATAATACCACGATACACCACCTTATGTAAGCCCGATACATGCGAGATAGAAGATAGCAATGCACGTGTTATCCGAGAGACGAGACCGCAGCCTTGTTCGGGGACGATGCAACTGCATTGCACCTTGCCCACATCGCGATATCGCTTCTAACTCTCTCTCTCTCTCTGGCCCGCTCTGCTCTCCCCGAGTTTAGCTCAGCCAAGGTTGATGAGTGAATTTCCATTCCATTCCGAACGGAAATCCTTCTCCTCTCGAATGATTTCGAGGAAAACTCGGTGGGCTTGGCTCGATTGTGAAACGAGTAGAACACGTTCTACTTTTTCTAATTGTTCCTCCAACGCCTTGGTTTTCTAACCGTTTTCCCCGATCGACGAAAACAACAATCATCGAATCATCGTTCGAGAGAAATAATAATTCTTCTAATTACATTTCGAAGTGTAAGGCAGGCATTTTTAAGGAAGCGGAAAGTTTCGAACGAATCGAACGTATTACGGTTATTCTTTCCAGCTGTCAGGTATCCAGATAACTATCGGTTTCGCTCGCTTTCACCGCGATTCAATCTGGTATCGCGATAATTATCGTTAAATCACAGATTCGTGAAAGTACCGATAAACGCGTTTGCACGAGGCAAATTTGCTCTCCCTGGATATTCTGATCGATCGGATTTTTTTAAATTCTTCTCGGCTATTTTTTTTTTTTTTATACAGTCGCGAAGCGAATATATTTCGAAGAAAACAGGCGGCCCCACTCCGCGTTTCGTTCGACAGGATTCGCGATAAATTTATTTCGAGTATATCGAAAGAATTCCTTCTTCTTCTTCTTCTTCTCTCTCTTTCTCTCTCTCTCTGTCGGGTCGAGCGTGCAAGAACCTCGGAGTCGCGTTACCTTGAATTTTCTTGCACGTCCGCCCAAAACAGCGCGGTTCATCGTCCTCGGTTTAGAATATGACTCTCTCGCGTTATTTTGACATAATTCGACCGACGCGCGTTTTTTTTTTCTTTTTTTTTTCGTCCCATAAGCGATCGAGGCAACAAAGACCGACCTCGGATCGTTATTCGAAGCCGCTGAAAGTCGCACGTGTTTCTTTGTCGAGTGTATAAAGAACACTCGTGTATATCGTGTATTATTAGGTCATTGACGCGTTGAAGAAGGGAAAAAAAAGAGAGAGAGAGAGAAAAAGGAGCTTAGAAATCATCGTTTAACAGTTTAAGAAATGATTCGTGTGCCAAAAATTCGAGGGGGAGATAGAAGATACGCGTGCCAAAAATATTTCGCCTGTGCTTAACCTTATTTCGGGGGTAAATCTTGGCCTGCTGTCCATTTAAATATAATAAGCGTATATTGCTCGATATCCACCGATTCATTTCGATTTTTCTCCGATCAAACAAGCGAAAGATTTTTAGAAATTCTCGGAAAGGAAGAATTGTTCCCATCCCATCGAAGATTCGCGAAACACGATGTCGTTGCGTTACACGTCGATTAAATAGAAATCGAACGGAATCGGACGATCGGTCGAAACCGGTCGAAATCGTTAACGATAGGCGTGCATGTGCCTGCAATTGCACGTGCAACCGCGAAATCGCAGTTGTGTTGGTTGCATAATATGCAGGTAACCTAGATCTGCACCCACCTCGCTTCCCACCCACCGTCCTCATTACCCCTTTGAGATTCTCTCCTTCTCTCTTCACCTATTCCCCCCCACCCATTCTAGAAAACTCTTTGTTTCGCGTCAAGACGCACTTTTGCACCGGTTTGCACCCGCGTCTCTCCATTTCACCGAATGCATTTTCGCGTAATTGCGTTAACAGGAGGTGGCCAACACCGATCGTTGTTCCCTCCACTTTTTCTTGCTCGACGTGTCGATCTTTCTCCCTCCCTTCCCTTTCCTTCCACGAACGTGGTTTGGTTAATTGGATGACGGAGATACGTTGACTTTTTAATTAGTTGACTTTTTTCCTTTTTTTTCATCCGTCTTCTCGAATCCATGGGGAAATGATTTCTCGCTAAGAGAGAGAGAGGGAGCGCAGCAAGGGAGCTGCATTTAGTAAATACTCGCGTAACTCGAACGCGAGAAAGAGGTGAAGTGGTCGTACGCTGTAAAAAAAGATGCTCGTCGAGCCCTTTTTCCACCCTCCAGCTTTTTCCACCAGAATTGACGTCATCCCCTTCCCCCGCCGAGACATTCGTCAATGTGGAAGGTGCATTGTGTGTCACGACATGTCGTGCAACACGCTAGGCTTATTATTTATTCGCCGCGTAGCGTAAGCCAGGCTCGAAACAACGTAATTACTCATCATCATTCCGGACGTTATAGCGGTCTCCGGTAAAATAAAATCCGAAGTGGTAAGAAATTTTCCTTCTCCCTTTTTCTCTCTCTCTCTCTTTTCTCCCTTTCTACCTTCTACTATTTCGACAACCATCCTACTTCAGACTCGCGTCCTACGCTGGCCTTCGTTCGAGAAAATAACGCAGCGGTGAAAAAAAAAATGTATTATCAGCCTCCTCTGAAATCCTGTTGCCCGAGAAACTTTAATGATACCTATAAATCAGCCCGCGATACCTTCCTGAGGTAATTTAAATTCACGAGGCTGGCTGATATTCGAAGTGTGATAAGTGCACAACGCACAACAAGGAGGATGCTTATGCGTAAGCCCGTGCCAAAAGCAGAACGGATGCGGAGAAAAGAATCCAAAACGACACCTCTGTATCTCGTTCGGGGCCTCGTCTCGGATTTCGATATTGCAGTCTACTCTTACAGCGTTGATTATCATCGTGAAACTGGATAGTCACGGCCTCCACGTGTATTAGAGGTACACACGAAACAGGTACAAGCTTCTTTCCTCTCGAGTTCGCGATCTCGAACTCGAACTGTACTGTAAGTACGTGCGTGCGTGCGTGCGTGCGTGCGTACACGCGTGTGTGCGCATTTCGATTGCGATTCTGGTGGAAACGACCAGGCGCACTATCTTCCGTGTCACAACTCATCGAGCTGTTTGTGTGGGACTCGCGCTATCGCGATAAAGCCACTACAAATATCTTTTTTCCTTTTTTTTATTCCGATTCTAATTGAGAAGACTGGAGGTGGAAACGTGAAAACGAGGCGGAGAAACTGTTCTATATAATCGGTCGGACAGATATCGACTGTACTAAAAATTGTAACAGACACTCCAAGTTCGAGCTCGAGTTTTCTATTTCGAGAGATATTTTATTCTTACATGAAACAGCAAGTTGGATTAATCTGTCCCGTTTAAAATTATTTCTATACGAGAAATTTTACTTATTTTCGAATGATTGGTAAAAAAAGTACGAGTTTAATAATCGTAATATTTTCACTTAATATATATTTTTCTGCGGTTAATTAAAACGTTCCCCTCTTTTGAAAGGATAACAGTTTAATCTTATTTTTTCGTCTATTTTTTTAAAGAACTTTTCTAGAAAGAACTTCCCTCGATATTTATTTATTAAAACTTGGAGAATCCGCTGTATTATGAATTTATAAAACTTGGTGTATCGATATTCTTTTTTATCCAGCCTCTTAGAAAGAGAGCATCTCTCATTTCCTGCGAGGCAGAAGTATCGTTCGATCGAGCGGTTCTAATCTCGTTAATTATCGCCCTATGAAATTCGATTGGAAATCGAGCGTTCGCTCCCCTGAAAGGTAAACGGGCAACCTGCGGTTTCACAGAGGCCGTACACCTTGCAGCTATCCACGCGGTGAATTATTTCGAATTTCCCTTGTGGGGAACTGCTATTGTCCTACCATTCCCCGCCGCCGCTCTCGATCCAAATTACGAAATTACACGGAGAGAGAAAATAAATTTTTTCGATCGATCGAGTTACGATCAATTCCATCTATAAATATTCGTACGATTCGTTTGATTCTCTCAGCTCGTGACACAATGCTCGGCTAGCCGGGATAGATTCGTCCGTAAACCGTGCACCCCCTTGTTACTTCGGCCAGTCGACCCAGTTTCGTGGCTGTGCTCCGCAAAAGTGGAACGCGGTGGGTCAATCTCGAGAGGGAACTCTCGATTTTTGTAAGAACAGCCGGGTGAAGTGTGTTTGGACTGTCGGTCGGTGGTGCTGAATCTCGAATCTCTGTTTCGTTCGAATATGGAAGTGCGCGACACACGGGAAATAACGAGTGAAAAGATAAAGGAAAGGGAAAAGAAAGAAGAATAGAAAAGGAGGAGGAGGAATTTTGACGATCCTCGTTCCTCGCGTTCCGGCGTTCGATGGGTGCAGAAACGATGCGAAAGAGCGCGCGAGCCTACCGGAAGCGCGAGTTTATTTTTGGGTGGCGTTTGGAAACGTTCTTTTGGCAGCCCGGCCGCGCGCGGACAGAATGAAAAGGTACGCGACTCGTGATGTATTTCTAGCGATCGGCCGTTCGACCGTCTAATTCGACTTCAGCTTTGCCATTGGATCCGCGAGATCGCCACGAGTTAACGAGTTTGGCCTTGTTTTCGCGTTGGAAAAACAGGAAGCGGGCAACAGGAACGGGGATAGGCCGATCGAACAATAAACCGCGGTGCGATACGTGCCCGTTGAGGAGCCACGTTGTAATTTCTTCGATCTTTATTACGTCTGATATCCGCTTGTTCCGTTTACGTAACGGCCAGTTATCCTCCGAGTTGTATGCGTATGTAAGGATAAGATTTAAGGGAAAACGTAATATAATTTTTAATCGTTGGAATTGTTTTATTCCAACTTGTTCGGTAAATCGATCGGTCTGGTATTTCGCTCGCTCGCTCGCTCGGTCGCGTCTCTGGTTTCTTTTCGTTCTGAAAGCATTTTGAAGTCGCGAAACGACACCGCAGCCAGGGTGCGGTTTCACGAGTTAGCAACAGAGCCAGAGCCGTGGCACGGTATCGCTGCACCACGACGTGCATCGTACCACGCACTGACACGTGTGCACTCGTGCAAGCACATTATGCAATCGCGTGCGTCGGTTTTACGCGCAATTCGCAAGCTCTGCCCGCGCGTGGACGCGACGCGGAAGTTGCGGCCAAGTTTGTGCCAGTGTCACCATACGATAAGTGTTCGGGTATCGAACGGCCACGTGATCCAGATATAGCGTGTTGCCTTTCAATTATCATGCATATTTTTCTTCCTCGTAAGTTTCGTATCTTTCGTGGAATGCTGTTTCCTTGAAAACTATGTCTGCCTACCTGTTTTCGAGTCTCGGTTAACCGGGACAGTGTATCGATCAAAATCTCTCTTTCTATATATATATATATATTCGAATACGAGATTTTTATTCGAATACGATTTCGTTCCAACGAAAAAAACTCTCTTAAACGTGTTGGAAATAATTGATTAATGTTTGTGGAATGTTGTGAGAAAAGTGGAATATATCTGTATACATCGATAATTGTCACCAAGGCGAAAGGATATTTCCGCGTGATTTCGATTTACGCAGTTTCACGCGATTTACAATCGAACGGTGTCTCACAGTTGCGTTGTCATCGAGGAGAGATCAATCTAATCTCACAATCGTATCCATATACGCTACGAGTTATTAATGAAGCAACTCAACGAGAATTGTAATTATGACACAATAATATTCTGCGCAGTAATTAGTTATGCCAACGATGAACACAGATTCTGATAGAAACGCGATTCCGACAAACTTGTCTCTCAAACTAAATAATCCTCCACGAGGATTAGCGATTTTCCTATCCCATCCTGAACCTCAATAAAATTTTCCCCTAATTCTCGAGGCCGTTGAATATAAATGGCCATTCGTAACGTATTTCGAAATTTAAAAGTTGCCCAGAGTTGGAAATTATTTTCGTCCGGGTCCCATGTATTTTGTATTCGACTCTTTTGTTTCGATAACGAAAAGTACCGTTTGGTTTTTTCCCCAAATGGCCTTTGTCACTAAGTAGCTTAGAAATGTCTGTTTAAACGGACCTGGTAATTCGTAGCACCTGGCTGCGAGTGAAAGGACACTCAATTGAGAAAGGATTGCTTGTTCCTTTAGCTCGGGTTACGGTTATCGCAATTCGGTTGAGCGTAGCGGACAGAAGAACCCAGTGGCTCTTTACTTTTGCTAACTTGTCCGATGCAACCGGTTTTCAACATGTTGCGCCCGTGTCGAAAAATACCTTCGCTTTCGTGTAAGGTTACGAGCCATTTCATGGAACGGCTATCTCGATCGTTGTGATCGCCAATTTTCTTTTTCACTTCGATCTTTCCTCTCTTCTCCGATCCGATAAAAATTATCTTCGTCGAGAATTCGTTGGTTTCTTTGCGGGAGGAAATTGGATGAAACGTTTTTTTTCTCGATGGAAGAAAGATATAGAATGGGAGAAGAAGCAGAATTATATTTAAGAGATTTTCGTGCACTCGATCCGCAGCTGGCGGATCGAACACCTGGTCAGAGTGAAAGGACACGAGTTGGAAAACGTCATGAAACGTGCCGCAATATCGTGACGATTAGCGTTTGGCATGGTACCAACTGGAATGTCATTTATAAAGCGACATTTGGTAACTATTCCTAGCAGTTACGACGGTGTGCAATGGTGGCATCGCTCGCGCGATAAATTCAAGGGCGGTACTATTACTACTACCTGGAGAGGTAGTAAAACGTCCGATAATAAAATTACCTCTGTTCCTTCATTGTTGTTTGAAAAGGCTCGTTACCGTTATGCTGTTGAGTGAAAGTGCAATTTGTCCTAGGGATGGTCAGATGGAACGATAAAATAAAATTCCTTTCCATTTTGACCTTGTAAGCTTTGCTCCACACCGTCGAGTAACGATCCGGAATTATCGAGGAAAATTAAGCAACGACTTTTTCAAAAAAATACGCTCGATACGATTATCGGTCAAGGATTTTTATGCTTCAAAATTACTTTAAAACGATTCTTTTTTTATTTTCCTTTTTTTTTTTTAGATTTTTCCTTCGCGTGATAAATGCAGCAAGAGCTCTGGTCAAAGAGGCTCGCTCTCTCTCTCTCCCCTCCCCTCCCCTCCCCTTATTTCATTGCGATGAAGTGGTTCAATGGAAAGATTGTTCGGCATTGTGCTTTCTTCCGAAAATAGTCTCATGGCCAAAGGGTTAGTCGACGGTCTTTGTTCCCTTGGTGGGAAGCAAGTCGCGAATCGAGCCATATGGCACGAGAAACGGCAAGCCATTTTCGTTCCAACCTGGAAATAGAACTTTCGATATTTCGCACGTGCGCTCGCTGCAACTCACACGGCGTCTGCTAGTGAAGCGACACTGCGCATGTACGGACAGTCAATCAGCTGTTCGACGCCATCTTTTGCTCCCAGCTGAGGCTGCTCGACGCTACGCTCAGCTGACCTCGTCGCTGATACGAGCCCCCAGTACAGTCAGGATCGTACCTAGCTAGGGTCTGGTTGGGTCCCCTTCCATGTGTTCTGTTATATCCATCTTTCGAATCATTTCGTCATTTTTTTCTTTCCTCATCATTGCATAAGGTAACAAGCATTATTTTTATTTCTTTATTGAACATTTTTTTTTCTCTCTCTCTCTTTCCATTATCGATTGAAAGAAAGAAAAAAGAAAAAAGTTCGCATTTCCACGCAAGATTCCGCGGGACGATAAAACAATATAAAATCGATGTAAAATCAAGTAAGACGTTTAAAATGTCAGCCGCAAACGGCGGTCAATCGTGAGTATTCGTGTAACAAGAATCCGAAAGCGATAAATCATGAGGTCGTAAAGTCGCATCGATGGTTGGTTTATTACGACTAGACAGAAGTTTCATTGTCGTTTTTCTTTCTCGGGGAGAGGAAGAGAAAGAGACAGCGTATTTACCAGAGCGAATTTATTTACGCAATCATTTTACACACGTTTTCCCCTCCACAAACGTACGTTTTGCGTACGCGCGCACGTTTTCCTTTCCGAAGAAAACGGATAGATTATAATCTAATCGCAACAAACATTTTTCCACGCGAAAGAAAATTCGCTTCGCACGCGTTCGTGAAATCATTTCTCGGCCGATCGAAGAAGAGAACGAGAGTGTGAAATGTTCGTTTTTAGGGCCGACACTGCGTGCAACTTCACCGTGTGCAACACGGGACAAAGAGGCCTCGACCCGGGCAAGGGAAAAAAAAGGATAAAGAATAGAGGCGATGTGCGAGCAGAGTCGATAAGTCAGCCGACGCGCGTGTATCTACTATTCGATCGATAAACATTAGCCTTGACATGATATCCAGAGGACCGCTCTTTCACCTCGCCTCTTTTTACTCGGCTAGCTCCTACCTCCGCCGCCGTTTCTTTTCCCAGTTAACACCGGGACATGTATCTCCGCGCTCATCTTTGTCCGCGTCTCGTCGACTCTCTTGACTAATCAAAATTTTGTATCCCGATCGAAATTTTGACCGAGCTATATTATATTTTGGGGGGAGGGGAGAGGGATCTTATCTCGACACGAAGTGGAAAAATGGATAGGACGCGAAATTTTCATCAATAATTGGGATTATTCCGCGTTATTCCGTAAAAGTCGGATCGAAAACGATCGTGTTTGATCGCGGCTGGCGATTATATAAATGGAAATCTAGTACGAAAGGAAGCTTGAGGTCTCTACTCTCACTGTTCAATTATGTAATTTCCCTGCTCCTCGGTTCCACGATTTTTCACAATTAACATTTTCAACTCGGAGGAACGGTGATTACGCACGGGTCTCCCGGTAAAACTGGTCGGGGAACTATTTAATCAATTTGTGTTGATGGGATTGTTGTTGATGAGAGATTTCATGATCTCTTAATCTGTTCGGCCGAGTATTATCGAATGTATCTCGTGCTCGTTTTAGAGGAGCGGTGGAACAGCTTTAGAAAACGAAGACGTGCCGATTAGACGAGCCGCGTGTCCACCGTGTCTCTGGAAATAGAAATAGATGCTCGCTCGAATCGCTCGAATTTCAATGTCCCACCGAACACGCGCGTTCCGCGTTTGTAACTCGATAACGGGGTTTCCGCCTTTTAACTTTTAACGCGCCTTCCTTCGAAAATCGATCGAAAGAAAATCGATCCACGCCGGAATATTCCCTCCCGTGGAATTTCGAGGGTGTATGAATTTTGGTGTCGGTATATAGGTCTCATCCACTAGGCTCGGTTTGCTTTTTCAGCACAGATTTCACTCACGGCTGTTTAATATACATGACTCCGTGTGTGCAACAGCTGCACACGCGAGACCCTCTAACGCTTCTGGAAATAGAAAGTCATTCGCAAGGTGGATGGTTAAACTATTGTGCCATTAGACGCTAGCCAAAGTGCAACGCGATTCTCAATTTGTCATTAGCTGGCATTTCGCGGATGAAATTTTCCCGTTACGCAACGATTCACCTTCTCCTCCGTCCGATTCCTCGATTTTTTTCCCCCTTTCTTTTCTTTCCTTCCTTCCTTCCTTTCTTCCTTCTTTCCTTTCTGCTCGCAGCTTCGCTTTCGAGCTCGAGCGAAGCAACCACGAAGAGAAGAAATCCTTCTCGAGCGAGAATCTCTCTCTCGTCTTGGGCTCACCCCAAGCGCGATTCAACCTCTCCGAGCAAGTGTTCCCCCAAGAGTGCATTGTACTTTGTCCTCCTGGTATCTGAACCTTTCCACTGTTTGCAATTGTGGCGAACGAAGGCCGACCGTTCCCTGTAATAATATCTCGCGGACGAACATTTGCGTTTCTTTTCCCTCGTTATCGCGGTCCCGTCAATATTAGACTTCTTTTTAACGTTTATTTATATCTCTGTGTACGACCATTAGGAGGGATCGAGGGAGGGAGGGGGGAGGGAGAAGAAAAATTGTTAACACCGAAGCAACATGAATCACGATTATCAACGCCTGAAGTTGATTGGTCCATGATTCGTGGAGAAGGTGGGGAAAAGTTGGCCGTAAAGGCGAGGTAAATTGCGTAAACGACGATTTCCCCCGAAGAGGCGGAATATAATAATATTATAATGGAGACGAAACTCGGTTGCAGAGCGGAGGCTGATGTCTTTCGATCGTTTGGTACTAGGCTCGCTCTCGAAACCCACACTCGGGGTCCCCGTATATACGAGTGTACGCGTATGGTGTGGGTCATAAACCGCATAACGAGGGAACCATTTAAGCATCCGATCCGTTCTGACAGTGGAAAAAAATATTATACCCGTAAAGATTTCTTTCCTTTCGCGTCACGTTCGGACATCGACGGCGGATGGGGCGGCGAATCGAATAGAGAGTAAATCGGAGAAAGAGACGGTCGACGTGTCCCGTTAATTCTTCTAAAAATCGAGATCTCTAAACAATTTTCTTTCTAAAAGGAACGATGCGCTATTTGCCGAGATTATACGTGCATTATTACGCGTCACGTACGTATTTCCGCGCAAACGCAATTACAATACGAGTATAAATTTCGCGGCAGGGAAAAAAAATAATAGAATTCCGTTATCGAAGCAAGGACGTCTCGTTATCTTTGAACGGTCTGTCTGATTGTCTTGGCTTGCTCGATCGCGTCAAAATAATCGGGACGATGATCGGATGATACGGATTATTCTTTGCGTAATCGATCTATAAAAACGATGCGTGTTTTTATTCGGCCGACGCGATACGAGACAATATCCGATATCTATTCTCTTTTACGAAAATAACGTATCCTCCTCCTCCTCCTCCTCCTCCTCCTCCGTTGTTATTACGTGTCGCATCGAGCGAGGAAAGGAAACGAATGGAAGAGAAGGGCATCGTTATTTGCACAGAGCAACAAGAGGCAAATTGGTATAATTAAGTTACACGCTACAGGCTGTGCGCGTCACAATTAAATATGGAACGAAATTAAATTCATCGCGATATTCGATAATGGCTCAGATGCAAGAATGGTTCCTTTTTAACTTCTTTGGGGGACCTTATATATATATATATATATACCTCGAATAAGAGCTTAAAAAGATTAAAAAGATTATATTAAGAGCGTATCTCTCTCTTTCTCTCTGCATTGGTCAAAACGAATCGATGTGCTCGGAAAGAAACGAGTTGGTTTCGCAATGGTGGAAGCTAGAAAAGGGGCGAGAGTGGAGATTTTTCGAAATCGAAGGGAAAAAAAAAGTAGAGGCTAGGAGTTAATTGAGGATCGAGCATCAGCAGATGCTTTCGAAAAGGGTCGTAGGTTCCCTCGATTTTTGTAGTCCCTTTAAATTTGTTGTTGTGTCACGTCCGCAGCCACGGTCTTCTATATCCCCCGGTGCACGTGACGAAAGAAAACAAGGTGCAGTCCGGCCGGTGCAGCGGGTTCGAGGTTTCCTGAACGGTTAGTACACGTCTTTAGGGACGAGCTGTTCGCCTGCACCGGGAGGCAATCAATGGAAACGCGCGCTCCTTGTTGACAAGTCCGTTTCTCGATCCATTATTCTCCATAAAAGGGGTTACATTTTCGCAACGGTCGAAATTTTCGCCCAGGGATTTCGAGTGTTTCCGCTTCGGACGAGGGGGCACCCAGCTCCGCCATTGTCTTTGGAAGAGCTACGAAAAAAAAAAAAAAAAAAGAAAAGAAAAGAAAGAAATGGATTCGTCACTCACCGCACGCGTCGTTTTTATTACGCAACCGCGACGAAACCGTGGAAGGTAGAATTAATTTCGTCCGTTCGGCAGAAACGGTTTGCTTCGCTCGAAATTCTATATTACACGCGCGAGATTTTCCTTTTGCAATTTTTTTGTTTCAAACGCGAGTGAACACTTCCTACGCCGTTCAATCCGTTGCAATGGTTATCGACAGAGAATATTGCGACTGAGGAAAAGGAAAAAGAAAAAAAAGGGGGGAAAAGAAAAAAATGCACGCGAGTGTGGGTAGATTGCACAATTGTTTTACGAAGCATGAATTTATCGTGCGGCAAAAAAGAAGAAGCGTAAATGCGGTCGGAGAGGTGCTCGTAATTTATGTTATCGAATGGGAAGAGGCGATAACTGGTTTCAAGCTTTGAGTAATGACCGTGAAACCGTGATGGGGATAAAAAGAAGCTTGAAGCAGAGAGACGTAGAATCGAGGATAGGCCAATCAAAGGAGGGTATCGGACGATTGTAAAAATAATATCAGAATTTAAGGAACGAGGTCAGTTCTTGTTGTTCAATCAGTCTCAGGATTTTATTCCCATATATAAATCGTCGTAACGGAATAATCGTCGAAGACAACGTGATAAATAACGATTTATAATCGCGACTATATCGCTTCGCAACTTCATCAATCTCTCTTGAAAAGAATTTTACTTATTTACTTCTTTGGTTAATTAAAAAAAAAAGAAAAAAGAACGGGAAATAAAATAATAGAAGATTACGTCTTATCTCTCTATCGTCTATTGAAACAGAATAGAGTAGTAGAGAGAATATTAATCTCGGCGATAATAAATTTTTTTCTCTGAATTGAAAATATAAAAATTGGCGAGAGATAGGGGCATTATATATATATAAAGATTTGCCATCCAGATTGCGCAGACTTTTCGATTAATCGAACAACTCGACTCTTCACATACGTTTTCGCATACGTAATCAGGAGTTCTTTGTCTCGTTTGGGTTTTTTCGTTGCCGCCAGGGTTCTTCAACCTTGTGGCAATTCCCTCGAAATTTCGAGGGGTGAGTCGACCACGTCTAGACGCGGCAAAACCGACGACCCTTTTCTCGAAGGACGAAGGGAGAGGGAGGGATACCGATTCGTCGAGGTTTGCTCGAGAGAAATTGCTATCGAGATAAATATTGAAAAATTCTCTAAACTTTTTGAATTAAGATTTTTTTTCAAGAGGGAAATCATCCTCGAAAAACTTATTATTTCTTATTTAGAAGGTTTTTATTGCTTCGAGGATGGCGATTATCTCTCGACGAGTTTTTGTTTATCGGTGGAAAAAGCAATTTCAGGATCGTATTCGATTCCTCAACGCCGGAAACAAACGTTAAGCTGTTAATAGCTACGTTGAAGAATGGCAATTGACCTCGAATATTTCACTCTCGAAACCAATTTCCATTATAGCGAAAGTAACTATCAATAGTATTCATATCTTAATCTACGAAATCGGAGACATTGTTCCATTGTGCAGTATAATTCCAATTCGTGTATTTCAACAATACGAGAGGAATAAAGTTGTTGAAAAAAGAGTGAAAGAATATTCGAATGTTCGGCGCAATTTATTCTCTTTTTCACGGCGGCCAGACACCCATCTTCCTGGTGACTGGATGCGCCTATGGAAATAAGAAAAATCGCAATTTCCAGTTGCCTCGAATCTCTTGGTTCGAGGAGCTTGTCGACGTAGGAAGATTTATAGGATTGCTTCTCGAGACAGTTCGCAATCGTTACCCTTTTCAGCCTTTGCGACTGATTGTACATATCTGTATGTACATATTCGGAATGTATCCAGAAAACGTTCGCATAAAAGAGGATATCCTGTTCATAGCTTGTTCCTAGCTTAATGCTCTTAAATGGAAAATCCGTAAAACATTGCGAAGGAAAGGAAAATCTAAAATAGGGGATTAAAATTTGGGATCCGTTATCCTTCCTTTCGAAGTAAGAAGAATAGGAAATCGTAGGCAATCACCGTAATAGGATTCCCCAGGAAGCGAATAAAGCAAACACAACGAGGAGAATAAAGGAGGAGAGGAGGCGCTTTCTTTCACGGAAGGTGAAGAAGAAACGCTTTTAGATTTTAGTGGAGAGTGTTTTATAGCATTGGACGTGCGTGTTTAGAGGCGTATTGATTGGCGGTTATATCTTAACGAGCTAATTGGTAATGGGCTGTGATGGGAACAGAAGACGGTCTCTTCCCGATCAATGATCCCCTTCATCGAGCGTGTAAACACGAACGATTATAGAAGAAAATTTGCACTTTACGTGCAAATAATGCATCCGGCCGCTGCCCGGTGATAAGCACGTATTGCCGTTTGACAGGGAGAGAGGGAGAGAGCCGCGTTGCGAGATTCTTGGAGCGATTTTCGTAACGCTTTGCCCCCGTTTCCCGAACGATTCGCCTATTCAGGATTATGGCGAGCAATCGTTTGCTTACTTTTTTCCTTTTTTTATTCTTTGATCGATTTAAAAAAATACCTTACCTCCGACAATTCATTTTCACGTGATTGAAATGATGAATTCCATTCAGATTCTATTTGAGAATAATATTATTATTATTTAAGATTTTTGGATGATGAAGACGCATCATCGTCACGGGATCGATAGAAAGAAAAATAGCAATTTCGCAAGAAGAGAGACGATAAAAGAGAGAGGGAGGATATACGCAACAAAGACGAAGGAACGAGTTGGAGGCCTTGTGAAAAAAGTAAACAGGCCGTGAAACGGCGTGCAAGTGGTTGAAATTAATTCCCGCTCGTTTTCTTTTCCTCGATTCTAATTACTTATCCGAGTAATTTCGCAAAAGAAAAAAAAAAAGGGGGAGGGGGGAAAAAAAGGAAAAGAAATTCTTTTCCATGCCTGTTAGATTTCGCGAAAAGCTTCCGGTTCGCGGTGTAAAATGAAAGGGAAACGCGAGCGCGTGGTCGCCTTTGTGCCATTTGCTGCTTTCAGTTCGCACGGAGAGGGGAACGGGAATAAAACAACAGCTAACTCTAGCTAGCTGGCTAGCTAGCTAGCTAGCTAGCGGATCCTCTGCATTTTTTTTTTATATCCGTTGCCAGCTGATAATTCCACGCTTTCCACGTATCCGGTTAAAAAAAACTGGAAACGCCTGTTAAATCGTGGGACATTTATTGCCCCTGAAAACCGTGCTTTCCCGTTAATGAAACGATCGTGGATACTCATACGTTCCCGATTCACGGCCTTGTTTATTTAAAAAAAAACCCAACTGCTTTCTAATCCAACGATCGAGTTCAACTCGCGTGGTGAATTACGCGTTAACAAATTTTACTTGTTCCACGCGTTCGATTATCATCATATAGTAGCCGAAAAATCTGTAATTTCGAGTTTTATTCGCTTTCTCGATTTTAGCCGAATATTGTGATCAATTATTTTGGCAACAAAACACGATTTATTTTCTACGATTAATTTCTGTCCGATTTGAAGAAGAAGAAAGTATTGGATCTCTTTTTTTTTATTAATCATCTCGTTTTTAATTAATTAAGAATTGGTATCTAAAGGATCGATCCTCGTTGATCGATTTATAAATGAGGGAAAAATTGATGGAGAATAGATACGACAAAGAGGTTATTGCTGGTCATATACGGGATAAAATCGTTTCTATGGAAGCGAAAAGAGATACCTTAAAGGAAGAGAGTATTTTACGTCTGTTTTTAATTAGCATAAAAAAAAAAAATCGTCTTAGTTAATAGAATTAGTAAGGTAGGCAACCCTGGAAGCCGTGTAATTCTGTTAATGCGTTTTACACACGCGTTTCAACCTTTTTAAATTTCACGCTTCGTTGTCCTATACATGCAAAAGTTAATGCGCACTTCACGTTATCCCCCGTATTATACTCTGCCTCGTCTTCTTCTTCTTCTTCTCGTCGAGGAAATTCGATCGAGCATAAAGCTCGATATGCGTATATACATATATATATATATATATATATATATTTTGCAGAAGCGCGTTCATTAGAAAGACCCCGTTTCTATAAAAAGAGCCTTGCCCTTATCGAATCGTAAATCGTGGACAAATGAGTGTCAATCCGTCGTACGACAATGCGACGTATCGGAATGTAATACAATAAACCAACAATGGAGGCGAAACCTTCTCCCCTCCCCTTCCTCTTATCTTACGCAGAAGTCGTGCATAAAAGTTCCCAGTACCTTTTTTATTATCAATATCTAGAAACAACGTCGTTCGATCCTTCCCTCCGTCACGTCTGTGCACACTGTGCTCGAGGACACCGATATCTTCGCTTCGAACTAATGTAAGCTATATGAGTAATTCCATCTGCAATATCCGGCATGCGAATAATGATAATTGATAGTCGTTTCGTTACATATAATAAGGAGTTACTCGAAGTTTCTTGCTCGAAATAGAGTCTCGTAAAATCTTCCATACGAATTAAAGATTCACCAGTTATTTCCTTAATAATCCATCCTTGTCAATTTTCGCTCTCGTTTACTTTCTCTTTCTCTCTTTTTTTTCCTCCATCGTCAACCGGTCGAATTCTTTGGAGAATTCCCAAAGATCGAATTTATTGGAAATGCAGGGTAATCGATTAAGAGAAGAGTTTGAATTTTAACATTTGATCAGGGAAATATTCCTGTTACATAATAGGAGACGAGAGTTGGAAAATATGCAATTTTGCCGGAACGATTCTCGGCAGCTTGTTTACTCCATGGTGGATAATAGTGGCGCCAACAGGCCGATGTTTTCTCAGCTGGACCAGCACGGTGCATTCACACCGTGCTGCACCAGAAGCGCATCGCCCTTTCCCTCAGCCTCCCGTGTCGCCGTCCCGGTGCACGGCCTCGTAGCTTCGACGACCTCAGCCTTTTTTTATTCCGCAAGCCCTTCTTCCCCCGCCCGCCTCCCTCTTTTTGCGAAGGTCTTCCTCGAGGTTCGAACGGCGTGCGAACCCTCGACCAAAGTCAAAACCGTTCCCGCCTCCTTTGATCGCGCGATGAAAATTTCACTTTGCCTCACTTTCGGCCTCTCGACTCTCTAGAAATTGCGACCCTCTGAACTGTGCTGTTCGAACCTCCCTCTCCTCTACGAAGTACCCGAGTATACCGCCAGCTCCTCTTTATCATCTTTCATTGTTTGTATCATTGACGAAAAAAAAGGTCTCTCTTCTCGTTCTTCGAACTGGATATATCATTTTTGAAGAATATATAAAATCTTCTCTTCGTTCTCTTCGTCAATCCATGAGTTTCGGAATCTTCTTCGATCGAAACTTGCTTTCGTCTCTCGGTCAAGAGCTTTCCAAGATTCACGGTTTCTCTGCTGGCCAACTTATTCCCCCGGATTTGCTCGAAACTAATTATACGAGAAAACTCGGGCTGGCTACACTACTAACAGGATTCCAACTAGCGGATTATCGACTCTGTGTTCTCTCCAGACTATCTGACGACGCGATTAAGAAGCGGTATAAAGCAACTTTTTTTTGATCGCAAGTGGATTTAGACGATATACCGGTATCGAGATGAAGATTTTCTTTTTTCTTCTTTTTTATTCCAAGCTTCGTCCTTTCGATCGATCTTCCTTCGATCGATCCGGATTTACTTGTTGTTTGCTCGATATGCGATATCGTATCTGGATCTGGCGGAGAGGTTGCCTCTTAATCCTTGTGGGCCGTCCTCTCTCAAAGGACTTTGCCAAGGGTTGCGAACTTTTTGCGCATGACACCCGAGTACGATCACCCTCGTGGAGCCCCACAAGCTCTCTCCCTCGTGCACAGACCCTCGACACATACGAGTCGAGGCGAGTGTTGGAAGGCCGCGCTGTTCTTTATTCAAATTCCTCATCGTGGCCGCACGGAGTCGAGCCTGCTCTTCTGCCTCCCGGCAACTTTCCGCGTCATCCCGATCGCGAAATATCCGAAGTGCGGTTTATATACCGTTTCCTCTCTCTCTCTTCTGGAAGTAGCAGTGTACGCGAGCAATCCGCGTGAGAAAAGGAGGAAGATCGTTGGTTATTAAGTGTTATCAGAAGAGTTTTAACAGATTGTAGAAGGTTTGTCGATCTCGATTTAATTCTCAATCCGCCGAATTTTCTCGTTTATCTTCATTCTTCGAGGAAAGGATCCTCGAAAAATCTCGTTCGGATCTTATATAAATTTTGCAAGGAGAAGGGGAACACGTTGCTGCAATTTTCGAAAATTATAGTAAGGGATCTTGAATATTTGTCTGGATTTCCTCGTCTCTCGAAATCGTTCCCCGAGAAAATTTTCGCGTTTTCCGTGGAAGGAAAGGAGCGGGCAGGAGCGCGTTTCTGCGTTGGCTCGCTCGAATGCTGAAACGGTTGGAGAAAAGCGGCGAGGAAGCCAATCCGGTTGGTCGCTTTCGCCGCATATGGCGGCGGGCAAAGTTATAAATAATGCCCATCGCCCTCCTGCGTATCCACCTTTACATAATGACCGGGAGAGGACGAAATCTTGGTTCGGGTGAAGAGAAAAACCGTGGTGGTTATCGACGATCGTCGTGCACGGCCGATATCTCGTGTACACGACCGATTTCCAGCCTCGGATGAGTCTTTTCACTATCTTCCTTGCTTGTTCTTCTTATCGATTATTATTATCTTTCTTATTTACTCGAGAGAGAGAGAAACTTGGAACAATGGGATCTCGTTCGAAAGAAAGGTTCGAAAGCTTCTCCCTTTGTTGTTCTCTGTGGACTTTGATAAAGTAGAAGGAGGATTCGGACAGAGCGATGAATCAGCGGGGGCGAAAGAGCCGTGAATAAACAATTTTGTCCGTGATTCACGAAAGAAGGAAAAATGCGAATAAAAGTTACGAGTTTAGGCATGGGGATTTTCGTTGGAAAAATCGGCACGGAGAGAGCGGCAAAGTTCGTTTCCTCCGATAAAGACGCCGCTAAAAAGAAAAGTTACAGTACCTGAACAAGCGTTCGAAGCATGATACGTGGCGGTGGTGGTGGTGGTGGTGGTGGTGAGCTTAAGATTAACGATAGCGGAGGTCGTGCGCGAATCGTTCCAGTTTTCATTCCCCCGAGAGCAGCTCTCGAAAATGTCGACGATCCTGTTGCAGTGCGTTGGAAATTGCTTCCACAGAAGGAGAATGCGCACAGGTTCGTGCTCGTGCCAGTTTCGTCCCAGGGAAATTGTTATTTTAATTTCAGTCGAATTATTATAATTATTATTATTACTATTATTATTATTATTATTACTATTATTATTATTGTTATTGTTATTGTTATTGCTTTCTTCCTTTGTCCGATGGAATTCTTCTTTCTTTCTTTCTTTCTTTCTTCTTTTCTCTTCGCAAGAGAGGTTCAAAAACGCGTAAATAAAGAAATTTGGAAAAATTTTATTTTTACTACAACGTAATTTATAATTTACATTTGCAGGTATGCACTGCCTAGGCGCGGTGACAGGAGGCATTCCCAGCCCGAATGGGGTTGGCGGTCGGGGTGGCATTCTTAGCATGTTCCGAGCCCTTGGAGTCCTAGTGTGCGAGGGGAGGATTCAGGGCCCTCCACGTGGTTACAAAGAGGGCCCACATTGTGCAGCTCCTACGCAGACGGTGCCTAACGACCATGTGTGCGAGGAAGATAATTACCTGGTAACAACAGAAACGGCTGTTGCAATCATTTTTACAAAAATATTCCTTTGTATTTATATCGAAATTAACGCGTAATTTAAATTTGCGCAATTTTTCACGTTTTTTTTCTTTCTTTTCTCCCTCCCCCTTTCTTTCTCTCCACGCGATCCATGTGCAGTGCGATCGATATCTTGTGCTGGTCCGAGAGATCGCGGACCGTGTTGCAATCGGCTCGTTCCTGTGCATCGAGGTAGTGTTGTGCAGCAACTGTCCATGCGGTTTGGCGAAATGCACGAACAAGAATCCGATCTGCACCGTGCCGTCCTTATCAATTTCACCATGGCAACAAGCGTCGGAGATGCTGCTGGAGTATTGGTGTGTTTGCGTCGTTCCTAGCAAGTGAGTACAGAGAAATTTGTTTTTTCGAAAGATTGTAAGTGCTTTCTTCGCGAATAAAAAATTTTATTCACGAATTTTATTTTATTAACGAATGAATGAATGGTGTTCAGGAGTCCAGAGACCATGAACTTCTATGGATTATATCAGGCGGTTCGTTCGCGACTTCACTTCAGCCAAGTCGCTGCTTGGTGGTCGAGGAGCAACGGTACCGATCCCAGTTACATCGTGACGAGAATGGTGCCCTACAACGAAGACAATCTGAGAAAGTTTCGCGAAACCCCCGTGGAGCACACGTTCCCTTTGGCCGGCAACAGTGATGGAAATTCCATAAAAGTAAATCAAATTAATTAAGTTATCGTTTCAAATTCCGTCCGGTTACCTTAAAAGCAGGAACATTGTCGTTTATTGGGATTATTTAACGGAATCTTTTTCCATTTATATATCCTCGTTTCAAAAAAAAAAAAAAAAAACTATCGTATTTGTCGTTCAAATTCTTTGAAAAAAAGAAAAGAAAAGAAAAGAAAAAGTATTCACATTAGCTGAAAGCTCTTCACGCGAAGATAGATGCTCTTAATTGATCCAAGGATTTCCTGGCAAGCAACAGCTCGCTGGGAACGCTCGAAACGATGCGTTTCACTTGAGATAAAGGCGAGGTCAATGTTCCTCGAACTGTCCATGTAATTCGCATGGTGGTCCTCTCGTCCACGTTCTCGGAGTACCCTCCATATTCTGGTTCTATTCTGGTAGTTCGAGGACACTAACGAATGCCTACTTTTAACCAGCAGATGAGTCACCGGCTACCCAATCTCGTTCCGAGTACCGCGCACTACTGCATTTAATGGAGCTGAAGAGGATTTCTCGTGTAAATTTTAGGTCACCGTGTGGGCACTGCCGAGGATGGAGGAGGTGCCGGTTCTCACCTGCCCGTTGCACCCGATCAAAGAGAAAGACGAGGAGGGTGTCGCGAGGGCTTTGACACCCACCAAGGCTATCCCGGTTCCCAGCGCTCCGCAAAATCCTGAAGGCCTTGTTTTGCCTGGTAATCAGGGCAATCTTGATCGAATGCTATGTTTCCGTGTTTCGAGTATCAATCCTCACCTTTCTTTTCCTTAATTACACGACAAAGTGCATATATATATATGTATATATAATTCATAATTAATAAATCGATGAAGTTGATACTCGAAAAGTGTTTAAAAAGGTCGAACGATTAAGTGGACGAATTTACTTATTTATTTGTTTTTTTTTTTTTTTTTTTTTTGAAACAGCTTTAGTGGACGACAGACTGCAGACGCCTTGCAACAAACCTGGAAAGCATCATTGCCCGTGCGAGGAGGAGGACATTCCACCACCATCACCAGTGATTTCGAGACAAAACCGCGAGAGGAAACGTCGCAGGTCCCTTCCCTGTGGTCCCACGGACACGAGCAATTGCGTAACGATTCAACCGATAGCTCTGCCCTCGGTGCAGGAAACTGTGGCGCAAGAAACGAAGGATGGTCAGAGTTCGAGTTATCCGAAATGCCCGTCCGAGATCGCGAACAATCGTAGCGTGAAGTCTGTGGCGCAGAGCCAGAGCTGCAAGTTGGAGGAGAACGCCATCAGGAATCGTAAGAATTTGAACGCCGATAATCTGGAGCGGTGTTTCAAGACGCAGTTGAACATCGACGGGCGGGAGGGGAACGTGGAGAAGCGGTACAAGCGAACGATCGAGGATTCCGAGTTGAAATCGAATTGCAAGGAGAAACAGTGCAATTTGGAGAAGAAGCACAAGGAGGCGGACAAGTCTGGGGAGAAGAACGGAATATTGGAGAATTTGATACCGTTCAACTCCTCGTTGCCATGGTCGTTCGTCGAGTCTTGGAACAACAGCAACGCGAGCGGCAAGTGTGCTTTTCAAAGTTTGCGCGGGAGCAGGGAAAGCTCATATTTCAACGATTCCGAGAGAATGAACAAACCGCCGGTGAACAAGGATTCGAGCCTCGTGATCAATCCGTTTAGGCAGCCTAGTCCGTTCCACGAATCAAATCCCGGTCCTTCGACGAATAACCGACTCAAGCAAGACTCCTCTTGCATGGTGCATCAAAGCTGCGTGAAATCGTCGAACAAATTGTCCGGCTCCGAAGCGAATCCCGGGGTGGAAGCTCTGGAGGAGGGGGGGAACAATAGGGGAAGGTCGGGGAAGGATTTGAGCCAATTGATATCGAAACTGTCGTTCCCCGAGGAGAAGGAGAAGTCGAAGGAGGAGGGAGGTTTCTTGGATTGGTTCAGCAAAGTTCCTGGCCGAGTTCTCGGAGTGGCGCCGACCAGTGGCTTCGTGGAGAACAAGGTGAAAGCGACAAATTTAAAGAGTCAAGAGCAACAGCACGGGAACGAAGTGAGATTCAAAAACTGCAACTTGGAGTTGAGTCAGCAGGAATTCGACGAGGTTCTGGCTGTCTTGAGGGCTCGCACGCCGTCAGAGCGGAAGAGGACGGGTATCAGGGCGATCAAGAAGCGGGAGAAGTTGGAGAAATCCGTGGAGGACGGATCGGACAAGCCCGTGGTAGGGAAGTACGCGAATTTGGAGAGCATCGAGTGTTCGACGAACAACATGGTGAACCGCACGAAGGCCTGCGAGGGTTGTAACCACAAGTTGTGCAGGAAAAACGACCAACAAGCTTTAGAGAAGACCAATTTCGTTGAGATTTATGGCAATAAGAATATTTATAATCCTCAGAAACGCGAGAAACTCGAGAGCGACGACTCGAGCGAGGATCTGCAGCCGATCAAATGCAATAATAATTCGGAGAAACGGGCGAACGACGGTATGGACTGTTTGCAGAACGTATCGAACAAAGCGGACATATTATTGGGAGCAATTTTACGTACCAGCAAAGACCGAGGGAATCCAACGGAGATCCCGAACGGGACCAAATCGAGGTCCGTGTTGCCAACGGCCATCAACGAAACGGAAAGCAATCGAAATAATAACGTAGGTTGTGAGAAGAGCAGGGGCCAGGAGCAGAAAACCGTGGCGTTGGAGGACGAGAAGTTCCTGCCTATGGCGCTCAACAAGAGGTTCAATCGGTTCCGCCAACTCTTCAAAAAGGAACAAGAGAAAAAAGTTGCTTCAACGGCGGACGACAATTCGCAAGAACACGCGACACAACACTTGGGTCAACGTTCGTTCTCGTACAACAATGTCCAGCCAAGCCTGCACGATCCAAAAAATTTGAGGGACAGCAAAGCGAAGAGGAGGATAGACTTCTCAAACTTTGGCGGGGAGAGGGAGGCGGGAAAGCGCGACGCAAGAGCTGATGCTTCGGAGCTTAGTACAAATGGCGCACATCAAAATTCTTCACGAATCTATTATAGTACAAATTACAAAGAGGACAGCGGCGACTACGACGATGTCGAGGTGTCCAAATGGGAAAATAGACTGCATAGTACAAACGTGGATGATGGGGTGACGGAGCTCGACGACGACGAGGAGGAGGAGGACGAAACTGTATCGAAACTTTGCTCGAAGGATTCCGTTTCGAATGTCGGGAAGAAAATTCGGAGCTGCAATCTCGGCAAAGACATCGTCACGGATGACGACGAGACAACGGACAAGGCTGTACCCACTGCCATCGAGCAGGAGAGATTTCGCCGTTCCTTGGAGAACGCGGCTTCGATGGTTTTTCACAGTAGAACAGGCTTGCCCTTGACGTCCAGTCCGGCTCCGTTGAGAAGGGGCAGCTGCTGCTTCGATTACGATAGCAGTCTGAATTCTGTCTCCTCGAAGAGAAGGTATAATATCGCGTCATGGATGTGGAACATAAATGCCTCTTTCAGTCTCTTTGAAACCGAGCTTTTCGTTTCAGCGCTCTGTTCGAATTGAACACCCCGCCGAGTCCCGGCGCAGTGTCATTGGAAGAGGCTGATCGAGAGGCCGAGAATGCAGGCGAAGGGGAGGAAACACCGAAAAGACGCTCGACTTCCCGCAGTAGACCGCAGAGTCACGCCCTTCTAGGCAGCTTCGAGGAATCGGCTTTGAACGGTAGACTCGAACCAGTGTCGACCGTTCACGGTTTCACGGCGGAATTGGGCGCCAGTGGTTCCTTCTGTCCGAAACATCGAAAGCTTCCAGTCACTGTGTTCTTCTATACGCTTGGTGACAATGATAAAGTTTCTACGCCCTATCTCGTATGTACATTCTATACGTTCCTTTTTTTTTTCCCCCCGTTAATTTTCGAACAAAATGTATTTTTAAATCGTGAGAGTGATTCCTGTTTCTTTTTTTTTCAGGCACATATAAATTTGGGCAAAAAGGGCTATCAAGTACCGAGAAGCGGTACTATCCAAGTAACGCTTCTCAATCCTTTGGGTACAGTCGTTAAAATGTTCGTAGTACTGTACGATCTTTCTGATATGCCACCACGATCTCATACTTTTTTACGTCAGAGAACATTGCGGGACAAAACACTACGCTACCTCGTACATCTTAGGTGCGTTTCTATCAAACGTATCAAATTTTATCCATTTTGTAAATTTTAAGATTTTATCCATGATCTGTAGATAATATATATATATGTTCATTAATTAAAATTTTAATGCTTTCATGATCAGTAGTTGCAAGTATAATCGAGGCTTCTTCCTTCTGAATAATCTCTCAAAGTAAACGTATATGATGTGCATACAAATGCACATTTTTATCATATGAATGCAGGTATCTCGAAGCCACGATTATTAATTTTCTTTCTTTTTATTTTTACTTTCCTTTTTTTCATTTCTCTTTTCCACAATCTCTGATTTAATTGAAATTAACTAAAATTATATATAAATTTGTCTATATGCAAACTTAATTAACACTTGTACGTAATAAATAAGAGTAAAAATTCTGCGTAATGATGTTATAATTAAATGTTTCGTTTCAGATTTATGTCCGGTAAGTCAGGCCGAATTTACTTGCACACGGACATTCGTATGATTATTTGTCGCAAGTCCGATGTGGACACAGCGTCGGATTTCGGGTCAGAACCACCAAAGGAATTACGAAGCTATATCCATGGCCCTACCAATCCGAAATTTTCGCCAAGGTGCTGAGCCACATGGCTCTTTCCATGGGGTTGCTGTCAATCACTTCGCTCGCCTAGTCCCCTTTGCGCAGAGGTTTAACAGAGATCAATTTTTTTTTTTTTTTTTTTTTTTTGAGACATTCGGAGACAGGTCTTCCCTTTGGGATTCGATATTATAAATGGAAAAGTATGAAAGTTGAGAGAAAAACGAGTAGCATTTACTTACAAAAAGAATTCTGGATCTTTGTAAAAGGAGGGAAAGAAAACCTTTGTGGAAATGGTCTTCTCGAGAGGAGGAAAGAAGATGTAAAAAAAAGGATGGTTAAGTCGAGAGAAAGATTTTATAGTCAGATCATGCTTCGCAAAAAAAAGAAAAAAAAAAAAAAGAAAAAAAAAAGAAAGAAAGAAAGAAGTATCATCATATTTTGAGATGATTTTCGAGAAAGGGAGAACACAATTTAAGCAATTCTTGAAGAAAGTTTCGAAAGAAAAGATTGTTTTTTTCGCGAAAAAAATATTTCAGAGATAGGAGCAAGGAGCAAGGCATACTAAGGGGACTAATTTCGAATATTTGCCATTTCAGTACGAATTATTTTGCTTATCGTTAAGCACAAATTTATTTTCTTTCTTTTCCATTTATTGATAATATTATTTTTTTAACGCGAAAAACAAAGCGTGTGTTAAATGTTTATTTATGAAGATCGTCTTTGGTTTTAATTTCATAATTAATGGATCGAAATTTTTAGTTGAATTAAAGTTGTGTCGTTTTTCGTTGAAATTAATTTACGCGCTCCAATTTGAATTTTTGGCGAAGATTGCCGCTTTGAATTTTTGTCTTTCATATTTATTGCGACAGAACATGTTCGTTCTAGTCGCGTTTTTTTTTTTTTCGAATGGAAACGAATAAAAGTTTCTAATTATTCGAGTTCGTCAATTTAATCAATAAGTTGGACGATCTCCTTGGAAGGCCATCTCCTCAATATATTGTTGTAAATATAAGTCATATGTAAAGTCGAATAAGAATTTTTTTAAAAAGGGATGATACTGTCATGTGTGTGTAGCACCATAAAGAAAAAAAGAAAAAAAAGAAAAAGAATGAAAGAAAAAAAAAAATAAGTGATACGAGCATAGAAAATATCAAGAATCGGGTCTCTCGTTGACATCAAACGTATCCTCAAACTATTGTACAAAAGATGAACAGAGAAACTATGTGATCTAGAAAATCTAGAAGTTTAAAGTGTAATTTAAATAGATGCCATTTATCGATTCGTTGATATTTTTCAAGAAGAAAATTGAAGGGCGATTAGTATCGTCGTTTATTTTATTAAAAAAAAAAAGAAAAAAAAAACAATACAAGGAAGAGGAAAGAAAAGAAATGGAGAAAGAGAAAGAAAAAGAGAGAGAGAGAGAGAGAAAGAGAGAAAGGAAGAAGAAAATGAAAAATCTATCTTTCGTGTGAAATAATGTAGCAATCAACGAGTGGCTGGATTTACGCGACTTTTCCTGCTCGAAGAAAAAGAATCATTATTTACACGTATAAACAGAACACAATTTTGTGTCCGTAGCACTGTGATGAATATTTTGATAGACTATAAAGAGTAATTATTATAAAGTATCTATTTGAGTAGTGAATATGTCCTAGATTAATTAATAATTATACTAATGTCGTATGAGGAATGTAATCGAGCGTAATTACTAACCGTAAAAAAAACAAAAAAAAAAAACAAAAAAAAAAACAAAAAAAAAAAATTACATATACCTTTCGCAATCACAAGGCGCTCATTATTGTCTCCGTATTAAATTGACGTTCGTTTTCTTTATTTTTCTACGCGCAGAATGAGACGAAACATTAGGAAAATTAATTTTAGTTACAGAAATTATTTTCACGAGCCATTCGAATTTCGTCTGAAGAATCCTTCTATCTCTATCTATTTGGAAATCGAAAAATTTCATCGCCATTTCGCCTAGAACTATTCACGACCAAATTTATTGTCCAAATGAATAAACTACTCAATTAGGCGGATTTTCCAAGACTTGCGCTCGCTTTTGGTAAAAAAAATCTGTTATTCGATTAATTTACACGGTGGAGATACGTAGACGTAACAGGCGCATTTTGTGATTTGTCAGAAGAAATTTTTCTTTCTAACATCTTGATAAGGCATGACAAGTATGATCTATAGATAGATTGACAAATACGTTTACGTTTTGATCGACACCGATCTTGAATCAATCGGGAATATTAAAATTCGATAAGGAAAAGACCTGCGAAGGAGTCGATACGATACGTTCGCAAGCTCGAATCAAGCAGTTTTAATAACGTTGCAAAATTTTTTGTAGCACGTGTATTGTACGGCAAGGAAATATAGAGTGTGTAATCACTGCCATGCTGTATATACATTGTAGCATAGATAAACCGTTGAATAACAATTTAAGAGAAATTCTAGCAATAGTTTTTTGCCTGATCGAGAGATCTTAACAGAAATTGAAAGCAAAAAGCGGGATCCGTTGAAGAAAAATCTCTAAGTCGCACAATATTGATTTTGCACCTTTGTTAATTTTCTAATATTATCGTTATTTATCTCATTGTTACAATTAAATGTTAATTTTTTTTCTCCATAATTTCTAATATATTTCTCCAATCTGTTACGAAGATTCATTTCTTTTTTTTTTTTCGACTGGATCTCGCTCGCGGAATGATTAGAAAAATGAAATGAATATATTCTGTGAATTCTAATAGCTAATATTTTCCCAGATCACTGAAAAGTCGCTTGATAGCTTTAAAAGAAAAATCTCCACGATGCGTGTAATTAATTTTCATACGACAGAAATCGAACGAAATGAGATAGGTGCAATTCATTAGCACTTTTTTTGGAAATTCGTGCAGATATATGAGAAGGATACAAGATTGTATTTTTGGAATCTACAATCGAGGAACAACTTGTACACACAAACTTATAGGACGCGCGTTAGAAAAAAAAACTTTATTATTGTGATAAACTTTTATCAGAATAACTGGTCTGCAATTGATTTTGAAATTGAATGTATTCTCTTGTTGCTGGAAAAGGGGAAACGAGTTAAAATTGACGGTGCCAAATTTGAGAAGAAGAAGATAAAAAATAAATAAATGAAAAAAAAAAATAAATAAAAATAAAAAAACAAAAAGTGAGAAAGGATTTTGAAAGCGCTCAACGACAGAAACGTTTCGAATCGGTTCCAATGGCTTCGATTATTACTTTTAATCAATTTTAAATCGATAAACAATGTGTTATTATTTTTAATCAAAATCAATTTTGTTAATTTTATTCATTTTTTTTTTCTTGTTGTTTGAACATGTTTTAATTTCTTTCCTATTTAATTATTTCAAAGCGTTTTTCTTTCATGTCGAATTATTATTTGTTTTTATTCTGCTACCGTTTTTTAAAAAAAAAAGTATCAAACGTGCAACTTGCTATATATAATTTGATTTGTAAATTATCATCGATTGTTCGGTTCTGGAGAGAACTGGAAGGAAAAAAAGAAAAAAAAAAGAAAAAAAAAACGAGCACCGTCCGATCAATGATAATTGTAAGTTTTTACTCGCCAATTCTAATTGTAGAGAACGTTCTGTTGAAATCCATTAATTGACACACATTGATGGACACCAGATATACATAGGGTAGCGTTATTTTATAAATGAAAATAATTGTTATTGCTAAGTACTTTTTATTATTTTTAGCGAACGAAGCGTGCGGTAAAAGAGGAACATTTGTCGAAAAGCGAACTCATACTTATGGTACGCATGGCCAAACGTAATAAAACTACAGCAATGCATTACACCTGTTCTTAATGTATTTACTCGTTAGATTAGTAAATTTCATCGAAGCCTTGTTCCACATCGAACCGAATTCAACTTCTTTCAAACAACTTCTTTACGAAATTGTTCACGTGGCCATTTAGTTAGTTCAAAGAATGAATTATAAAAGGAAAAAAGAAAAAAAATATTACACATTTTTTTATCTTGTAATATGTTTATTAACAATGTTTTACAAGTGTTTCACTCGCGTTACGTGCGCGAATTATCCCTAGATATTTATATTTATAATTACAGCTAAAAATTACAGCTGTCGTCTAGACAAGTATTCCGAGTGCTCTAAAAATTAAAAATTTATACACATAATGGGGGAACAAAACATACATTCGAAATATATCGCAAATATACCGTGGGATCATCCGTCGGATGATCCGAATAATCCACAACGGAAAACATTCGCCACAAAAAGTGACACTGTCCCTTTAAAGAAAATAACAAAATGCATCATCGATTTAAGGAAACAGTTCACGAACAATCATCTTTTCCTAAATTCGTCCTCTCTTTTCTCATTCTCTTTTAAAGAAACGAAATGTAATATAGTAAGATCGTAGAAAAACGTGCAGGATACGCGCAAATTATGCAGTCTCTTTATACGATAAATCCTAAGGGAGGTAAAGACTTAAAAATTGTTTAGTATTCTAAGGTACGCTGGTTGTGCCTGTCTCTTTGTGAAAATTAAATGTCATCGTACTCTACTAGTTAAAAAATATATAGAAACCTCGTTATACAATTTCCAATGAAATATACAGGAGCGAAATTCTCAATTTCACGTTAGAAAATCAATGGTACAACAAATAATAATAGATAACATGAACGCGACGATATTGCATCATCTTCGAATTCGATTTCTTTCTGGCTGAATTTCACACATTCATTATAACGTATCGAAGGAAATACCTTAGAATATAAACGAGACTCGAAAGTCGCGGAAATGAATTTATTGCGTATAAATCTTTTTTTTTTTTTTCTTCTATGTTTTAGTCTTATAAAAATTCATTTAAAACACACCTGAAATGCTTCTTAAGAAGAACTTGATTGTATATACGGTATACAAAATACTTTCCCAGGATAAAGTGAACGTTATCATTCTTTCTTTCAGCCAGTCCTTCCGACTCGCATGTCATTTTGTTCAACTCACATTTCTAAGCGATTGTTAAATTATCGATCTTTTTTTTTTTTTTTTTTTTTAATTTTTTTTTCTTTTTTTTTTTTTTTTTTTACATATAACATAGTTAAAATTCATAAACGCGAATGACGTCGTAGATTAACAAGTTCGAAGTTTGTCTATCTATATTTAACTAAAATCACGTATCAAATCACAGTTTTTACATTTGTGGCGTACTTTTTTGTTATAAAAATTCCTCTAACGAGTGGAAAATTCCTTCTCGCTTTTGTATCGATCGATCACAAAGTTAAGTCAGCATACAGTTTGAACAGTTTCACGTTTGAACAAAAAAACGTTCGAAAAAAGAGAATTAAAATGCTGATTTATTAAAAGCACGGCATATATGTATATATATATATATATATATATATGTATATATATATATATGTATATATATATATATATATAAAGAAACGATTTTGATGGAACGTTCAGATTAATTCTACGATTTTTTAAATATATCTTAAAAACTTAAATTTATAAAATTAATAAAAAAAATATATCGGAAATATTTAAAATGCAGTTGAATTTCAAGAATCGTGTGATATGTGAGCATTGTAACCGCGGGCACAACGAACGGTAAGACATTTTTGACGAGGCAATAACGTCGCTGTAACCATCCACGGTCATCTACGGTGAGATATATATATATATATACCCGATTACGAAGGATCTCGATTGTGGATCCTTGCTACTTCTTTACAGATATCGTGACACGAAAGTCGCAAGGCTTTTTCCACCTACAGCGGAAGCGGTTGTCTTGATTAACAATTCTGTCGAATCTCAATGTTCCGCCGATCGTATCGATGCTCGTAAGCAAAACATTCCTCATTAAAAAGGAAACACTGAAACACTAAGAGCGATTCAAATGCAAGATACATCTATCAATACATCGATCAGAAATCACATCAATAAATATTCAGTTACAAACTGTGCTTTCAATCAATTTTGAATCAAGTTACGCATAGAATACGATAACATTTTAAAAATAAATTTGCGCTAGTTCGTCTACGAGTTCCTTTTTCTTTTTTTTTTTTTTTTTTTTAAATTCTGTATGCTAAATACTGCAGCGAAGAATCTCTTCCATTCTCGACAAATGTCGACAAGGTATCTAAGTAAGTAGATACTTACTTCCTTGGTCCATAGAGATGAGAGATTTTCGTTAACAATGCCTAACTTCCATTCCACGTGGAAGTTTGTGTCCTTGGACATGACTCATACGTAATTGCCTCGTAGCCATTCCACCGCCGCAATGACTGCTCCAATCGGTGGTTGATACTTGAGTTCGATAAAATTTGGAGGAAGTCTTGTTGAAAATTGGCAATAACTCGTTGGCCTCGTTCGACAATGCCTGAAACGTTTGGAAAAAAGAAGAGAATAAAGAGCACACTTGCACTTGGGAGATAATTGAAAATTGCATCGCGTGACTTTTACCTTTAGATATACGATTGCATCGGTACCGAAACCATCGCAACTTTGGAGAACGAGATCACCGTGGAAATATCTGGCGTATAATCGAGATACTGGAAGACCGTAACCGTAACCGGCAAGTGGGACTGTGTGGGCATCGGTTTTGGTCGGCCTAGGCGCCGTGCTGTACATGTATTTAAACAAATGGTCCATTTGCGAGCGAGGAATACCACCGCCTTTATCGGACATCTGGAAAAATAGGAGAGAATTAATCGAGGCGCGAAGAATTATCGCGCCATAAATCAAACGAGTATTGATTCTAATGTTTTAAAAATATTCCAACTGATATAATCTGATCGCGAGCACGATTCCTTATCGAATATCTGATGCACCGATATTGAATATCAATGTTGGCGAAACTTAAGATACAATTTCCACGCAACAAACGTTTATTGATAAATTAGATCGTTCATAATTCACGCATCAATGCTTCGATAGTTTCGAATAATCGTTTGCAAAAGTAGATGCGCGATTTGTAAATTACCTTAACGCATATATCTTCCTTTCCACGCGACACGATCACCTCTATCGCTGGATATTCCCCGTTCGAGCTATGGTGTTCCATAACCGCTCGCATACTGTTTTTGAAAAGTTCGAACAGCATGTGGAACAAATGGCTCGGTACGTAAACTATTCTAATTTGGCTACATCGATCGTACTCTGAAAACAATCAGATTTAATTACAATCAAGATAAGCATCTTCTTCTTCTTTTTCTTTATCTATATTTTTTTTTTGTAATATCATTCTTTATATATTTTATATCATTTCTTTATATATATTTTTATCGTATAAAGAATTTACACAACAAATTGCCACGATGAAAACTTTTTTTTTTGCCATTATCCATTCTCATAAACAAATTCTCTGAAGATAATGTAAATACATATTATCTTTCATCACGATGAGATTCAAAGAGATTTTCACGATGGCAACTTTATACTATACCTATTAGAGAAAATTGGTCATGTCGGTAAGTCTACTTACTAGTATATATTACTCTAGTACAATCAACATTTTTCAAACTTGCCGTTATGTTGCTGGACTATCAATTCCGGACTAGCCATATAATATTGATCACACAGTAATCTCGCTTTCTCATACGCGTCTTTCACAACGCAGCTTATCTCGCAGGATGGATCTATGGATCCCACGTGTCTACTGTGTCCGTTTAATTCGCTACCGAACAAGAGAGCTGCAGCAAGGATAATTTTCTTTTTTAATTAACTACGTTAATTTCACGTTTAATAATCCAAGGGCAAGTGTTGAAACAGGGAGAATAAAAAATAGGACTTACTATGTTGATTGATCAGCATACGAATGGAAATTCGGGACATGAGAAATCTGTCCAAGAAATATTGAATATTGTTTTCCGTTTGGACATCGACATCGTGGGATTCTTTCAATTCTAATACACCCTGCGCCATCGTTTCCACGATGTCCTTATGCCTGTTCCTAATTTTCACCAATGTTTGACAGAATCTGGAAAAGAAGGCGACAAACAATTTTGGTTGAAAACTCGAAGGTAAAAAAAAAAAAAATCAATACTTTCTATCAGGCCAGGAGATCGTCTCTAACGTTGAAGGACTCACTTGTCTAGAGTGCTATCGTTGACTTCAACCTTCTCGAACTGCATGATATCCTCGAACGAGGTGGCGTATAAATTATTAACTATACCCACGCTAGGCATTTTCAATAAATTCTCCGGCAATAGATGGATCTCTTTCATAATGTTGGCCAATCGGACCGGCAACTCCTTCCTTAAGAATATAAAGGATTTCCTCTCACAGGCACTTAGGCCTAAAACATTTCAACATTTTCCCTTAATCGAATCTCACACTTTTTATATATATATATTTGCTTTGCGTTAGATAGTAGATAAACTGATCGCGGATTTAGAGAGAGAGAGAGAGAGAAAGAGAGAGAAAAGAGCGAATGATCTTATCGCGGCAATTTAAAATCGTTATCAAACAGAAAAGCTTTTCATAAGTAAGTTGTTTTGAAGAATGTAAGAGGAACGGAGGAACGATGAACTTTGTAAATAGTGCATCGTCGCGTAAACTCGATTGCTTCGCAAGAAAAAGACATTTTTTTTTTTTTTTTCGAAAACGCAGTTAACAAGCAACATATTTCTGATCTTCTTCGATAATCAAGAATTATCCATTTACTTTTCGAGGGAAAAATTCATCGACGTTTTTTAAAAGCATTAGAAATCGAAGATTAGAATTGGAATTAGAATCGGGAAAAAGAATTTTATCTTAATATCGAATTTATGAAATCGTAAGTAGGTCATATATGAATCACACTGTATTTATATATTCACACATATGCTTTTGTTTCTGCTAATCTCTCTGGAAAATAATATGGTATAAGCGCGACCGGTTGTTTAGATTAATATATAATGTTTTTATCATTCCTCTCGGATAACTCTGTTTACGTTGACCTCGTATCAAAGTGATACAATAGTGTCATTTTTGACATGCTGATCGGATAATACTCTTTTAAAATTTAATCATCGATCGATTTATCATCGACGTCTTTGTGGAAAACAATCGTGCTGCTTGCGCTGCACGCGGCAGTAACTTTTTTTTCACTTGTCTCGATTTAGAAGAGGGTTGGTCTATCGATTGTTTTTTAACTCGATTAACTTATTGCGTCGAATTCTATAGAACGTTTATTCTCGGTAAACTAATATATTTAGATATAATAAAGGTATTTCGTCAATCACGTCATTATTATAATCGAATTAATCTGATTTTCTTTCTTTTTTTTTTTTAATGAAAATTGTGCAACACGAGTTTCGATCGGTCAAACAGATAATAGAAATAAAAAAACAATGGATTAATTACAGTTCGTTTCTAATCGAGGCATGTTTAATTTATGCATTGTTGTTGAAAAATTGATGAAGAGTGATTCAGGTATATAAGATAAGGTAGAGATTGAGTCTCGTTAAAAATATGTTTGATTAAACTTTATAAGGTAATCGTAAACATTAAGGATAGTTGTGATAATTTTATCTTATTTATATCATTCATTCACGTGATATTTGAACAAAACATATTCATAAACGGGACTATCTATTAAATTTTCAATTTCAAATCAGAAAGAGATAAACGAAAGAAAAGGAGAAAAAAAAATTGAAATGATCGATATGAAAGGAAAACATGATAAAACTTGACCATCATTATCGATATTGTATTCCATCGGGTAACAGCTTGATCCCATTGCTCGATTGGATTAAATTACCGATATTAACTTAAATCAAGTAATTTTGCATGATCGCATACATACAAAGATATATATACAGTTGAATTATTCAATACTTTCACGAAAAATGAAAGTTCAGGATAAAATATGGATTATTGAAATCGTCTTAACTACATTTCATCATTTAATCTTTCGAGATGAAATAGAAAAGATAGATTTGGTAAATTTTTTTATCAAAAAGATTTTAAAATCTAATCCTCTATTCTCAGGCAAAATTGTGAAAAAGATTATTAATACGTATGATACTTATATACATTATCAAAAAGATTGGCAATCGAAAATATCGAATTTGTTCAAATGCCATCACGTTTTCCATTAGAGGAAATTTCATTTTCTTCTTTTTAACGAGATAGATAGCAAATGATTTACTGCCAACGTAATAAATTGCCGTGAAATTACCTATTGACTTTATCTGCATCAAACAGACCGAATAAAAAGACCTCTTGTGCGAAAACGATTTTCTCAAACTCGATTTAGAAAATTTAGTTTTTTCCGCAACAATTGTTCAATTTCTTCTTACGAAATTATTACATGAATCGCAAATAGATCCTAAATAATCGATGAACCGTAAAACTGATACCCTTCAATATTCGATATCAATATCGTTTAATCTTTTTTGCCTTCTTCTTCTTCTTCTTCTTCTTCTTCTTCTTTTTCATTATTCGATAACATTTAAATCGGTCAGTATCTCGTATGAATAACGAGATAATTGGTTAATTTTCATATCTATGTTTCTAAATTCGTGGAACTCGAACGAGTTGGATAGCAATAATAACGAGATTGTAACAATTCATCGAACGTGTTAATCGCATTGCATTTTTCTCCGTTTATTTTTATCGAGTGTTAAAAGGTTTTATAATTATCGCTTATTTTTTTCCTCATAATATCTTATGAAATTGTATTAATTAATAAGGAAAACCAGACGGATAAAAAAAGATTTGTTGTCATGCGTGATTGATATAGATAAATATAGATGGATATTTTAACGAAATTCATCGTTTCTTTTTTTCGATAAATAAAAAATGCCTGAATTTCCCTTTTATCCTAATATTACGAAAAAAAGAGAGCACGTTTAATTAACACAACGCATTGTGAAATTCGATCGATAATATTCTCAATGTTGACAATTAATATTTGTTTAATATTTCGTGCGATCGAGTTTTTTGACTTTAGGATATCAATAAAACATATGTTTATCGCGTTTATTCAATATGATATAATTAATAGAACGAAGTCTCGGCTGAATAATTTTTTATTCAAGGTGCGCAAGGTCCGTTTGTTTAATATGCCAAGAAATTCATCACGATGTGCTCGTAAGGTTAAAGAATGCATTGAATTGCAATGAAACGTGCAATGTCGCTCGATGAACTGTTTCTTTTTTTCCACTTGGGAGCACAATTCGCTATAAATTCAATCGATCGAGAAGAGAATCTATGTTTCGAAGTGACGAAACTGTATAATGTTTAATTACACAATATATAAGACTGGCAATTTTTAACAATTCGATTGATAGAATTATTTGAATAACCTCAAATGCTGATTTCCTTCGCGAATAAAAGTTTATTGAATCGTGACGACGAATTTTTTTCACGGAGAAACGCAAAAACAGTTTGTTCTCAATAGTTTTAATTAACCCTATATAAAAACGTAATAAACGTTAATGCTCGAAGTAAAGGAAATGCGACCATTGTTCGAGTTTTTAACGAACAGTTTGTCGTAATGGAATGCAACGTGGTATAAATTTTTTTTCGTGAATTTATTTCTCTTCGATAAATAACAGTTTGATATGCATATATATATATATATATATATATATATATATTTTATAAGATAGAATTGTTAATTAGTAACTTTGATCCATTCAAGAACGGAACAGGTTGCAAAGGAATTTTTAATTTAAAAAATTCTCGAGAAGATCAAAGTTGAAATTGTTTTTTCTTTTCTGTGGAATAAAAAGGTAATCGTAGAAAAGAATTTCTTTAAAAATAAATGACCGTATCGACATTTACGGAAAAAAAAAAGTATCAATCGTCGATATAGAATACAACTTATCACGACGATACGCGATAAAGCATCGGTGACCGTATTTCAATACAACACGTCACAAATTGTCTATCGTTTCATTTACCGACTCGCGCAAATCGATCCGCCATTCTAATTTTATTCACATTCGTTCCTTGCTTTTCAAGGGATCAGGGAAAATGGAGAATTTTCTTGGATAGTCATTCAATGGGAAATCTCAATTTTTTTTTTTTCTTAACTAAAAAAAGAGAAATAATAAATTGAAAACACTGTAAATCAAAAGCAAAGATAAAATCAATTTTCCTTGACAAGTTTGTTGTTTCTTTAATGCCTGTCCGTATAATGATGTGTCTATTTCCGCAAAAAGCTAATTTACGTATATAAGTTTTTCGTTCAGAAAATCTCATCTCATCTAAGATAATCATTGGTTTTAAGCTTCAAGCGATAAAAATATACGAGCGTTACGTAAGTCGAAAAATATTAATTTGTAAGGTACTATTCCACGCGTAATGAAAACGTAATTATCATCGGTTAACAATGTTAACATTGACGTATCACGCGCGAGGAAGTCGGGATTTAAACGTCGCGTAAATTTTCCTGGAGGAACAAAGGCGACGGGATGGAAAATGGTTTTCCAATTCCAGAGATTGGAGAATGGTACACACGGGGGAGTTGATCAATCCCACGAGAAATTTGAATTGGAGGAAGACACGAGGCAAATGACAGGGATTATAAATTCGTTAATTAATTTCTAAACGATATAGCCCTCGTTATAGCCCCGACCTTAGCTACTTCGACAAAACAATTTTCTTCGATCGCATAGCACAAAGCTAGAGGGCATCCATTTTCATCGGCTAATTACCTCGATTCTGATGAGTTTTCGAGAAATTTCGAAAGAACGATTTCAGGATAATTAACGAACACGACGAAACGTGACGCGAAATCGAAGGTATTTCTTTTTATCTTCCATAACCTGAAACCTAATTTTATGCGCCGTAAAACCTGTATCTAAGCTCACTCTGCTTTACGATCGAATGGAAGGATACTTTTCGTAAAAATAGCTTTATTTCCTGAACGTTATAAATTGGCAGTGACGCATTAATAAAATTAAAGGACGTGAAACAGCGTAAAGGTTTGCTTAGTAACGACGTCGTAAAAGACACTTTCGGTTGAAATTGTACGGTAAAAGAAACCGTGAACAATGATCTTATTCGTTTTAACGCACGTTAAATTCCCGATAAATTTAGGGATTAATAAACATTGAGATTTTTTATTACAAAAATTATCGATAATATAATATTAAGATTAGATAATTCGTTATTTTCATTTGGAAAAAATACATTCAGATTTCTTTAAATATCGTATCAATCGTCTTACGAAATGATTTTCTAAAATCATCAACGATATTGACTTTAATCAGTCAGAATTCAAGGTTGATAATTTGAATAGACAGATTAAAAGGAACTTTGTAAACACTGCAAACACCATAATATTGTTATGCTCGTATTTAATATTATGAAATATGTTGTCATCAAATAAATTTTAACTAAGATGTTTTATTCAATATACGTTGATATCAAATGCAGTGTAATAAATAGTAATGATATAGAATGAATCATATATGAGTCATTGTTTCATAACATTATTTGTTGAAAAATTAATTTTTATTAAATGAAAATTAATTTTTCAGACGAAAAAGGTTACGTAAATTTATTCCTTTTTCCCTTCTCTCTCTCTCTCTCTCTTTTCGTTTTTTCATTCTTATTAACATTGAAATCGGTAAATATTTTGCAAATAACTGAAAAAACATTCATTATCAGTTCGAGATCGTTTAATCGTTAAATTTTAATAAAACAAACGAACGAGTATTTTTTCTTTTTTTTTTTTTTTTTTTTTGCATCGTGCCAAACTCGTTGACAAAGTAAAAACTCGGCCAGAATGCAGTCTCAGTCATATACCAACCGATCGCGATTGGAACTTGCTGGAAGCATCATCCTAATCATGTTTTCGAACAGTGCTTCTCCATATGAGTTTGTTACGAAGATATGCAAACTTTGCATATAAATGGATAGCAATCTTTTCTATCTTTATATATCTGTTTCAAGAAAATTCTTCCCATTTGATCAACAATATTTTCCAATTTAAATTTAATAGCGTCATGAATCAACTTAAAAACAACTAGTCAATAAAGTAAAATAAAATATTCACGGAGGTTATGATAAAAATATTATTACAGGTAGAAAAATAATGATTAGTCATCGATTCTTCTTCGCTGTATCCGCGTGATACGAGTCATGTACTGTTCCATAACCAGTTCTGGAATCCTTCGACGGGAAATATAACCGGTCAGAGGAAGCAGCTGTTTAGTTTTAAAGCCTTAATCCCAATGTTCAAAGCCGAGCACACGCGCCGCAATGCACTTCTCATCGTTGCACACGCTCACCGTGATCGTTAGATAATACAACGATGAACATATCGTATTAGTGTAGGCTTAATGTATTTGAAATCAATTAATGATAAGATATGCGAGGCAAACTTTTATTAGAGTAAAAGAAATCGAGATCGTTTGAAAAATATACGATAAATGGCTAATTATTACAAAATTGAAATGAATTCTTATCGAGGTTGTTAATAAAAAGAATAAAAGTAGTAAAAAAGTTTCTTTCTTAGCTATTAGCTCAATATTGTTATTCCAAAATAGAAGAAGAGTCTAATGAAATAACCATAGGATTAATAAATATAACAATTATATACGTTTAAAGGATTTATCTCGTTTCTGTAATCGTTGTTTAATCAAGAATATAAATAGCAGAAGCGGATGGACATGCAACGCGAAAGATGTGGCCAATATTATATTGACCACAACTTTCAAAAACTCAACATTTCACAAACTTTCTTTCTCGTACATTCATAATTGAAGAATCTCTGAAATTAAATGGCTCGAAGAGTTCATTAACAAAGAGATTAAATGTTGAAATGTCTCGGTTTCGTTATCAATTCATCTTTCTTAATCGGTACAAAGTTTGTTTGTCCTTTTACGCGACAAGAGCAAATATACAAGTAAAAAACATACGTAAAAAATCAGCAATTATTTCGAAATAAGAAATTGGTGGAAATGATGTCCAGGGAGAAGAACGGGCAAGAATTCAAAAAAGAATTTATCGAGAGTTCAAACTCTAAGAATTTGTACACCCACACTTTATTGACTGACGTGAAAAAATGGCAATGTTCCAGCATACCATTCGCAATAAGTGTATTCCTATTTACCTTCGTGGAAATTGCCACCAATGACAGTGGCCAACTCGAGGAAAGGTTGGCCGACCTTGATTTTCTTCATTTTCAATCTACACTGCGTAGGTTGTTCTCTCGTTTAATTTATATTATGAATTTATATCGGTGTATCACTGATAATTCAAGAAATCGAATATTATATGTTAGTTATAGTGTTATATTCGTGCATCTGAAGATCTATAGATTGGTTGGATACATTCTGAAAGCGAGACCGACACAAAAGAGGCCACATTGATGGGGAAATACCTCTGTTTAGAACAGTAGCTATATAAAAGAGTTAAAGTGATCTACATGAACCAGATTCGCAAGGTCTACTTTGAAAGGCAAATCGTGAGATAATATTTATTTTCGAATAAATTTCCTCTTATCGAGCTCGATTTCGTTTGATTTTACTTCGATATTTGCTTGTTTCTACGTATTTTCTTTAAAAAGCGGTAGAATGCACGGGCAAAACTCGTGATTTTTTTTTTTTTTTTATTTACGTGCGAAAATACACGCGATTAATTCCAAACAGTAGGTAGTTTGGATCAAAGAGGAAACAGGATGTTATTAAAACTCGTGATACGCGCCATTAGCATATTTGTCAGTCGCGAAGTTAACAAACAAACGTTGCATAGTATGATAACAACGCAAAATGCTTTTTCCGGAATCGTTTAAAATTCTGACATCACTGTGAAAATTGCAACAATATCGGCATTAATTTTAAATCAACAAGATATGAGAAAATGTTACAATGGAAGAAATCGATATCAGGAATAAAAATTCTATTTGCGAATTCAATGAATTCTTAAAATATCCGTGTAGTAAAGTCGTAGATGGTTTTCTTTCACATATGGATTATACACGAATGAATATATAGATATATGTATATTGTATATCAAGTGGTCGATTCATTAACGGAATAGTGCGATGATGAAATACGAGGCGTGTTGGACTCTGTGACGTCTATGACGTCTGACAGTTCGAAAACAAAGGACCGACAGACGAAATACACACAACTTCGGTGAACGAGAATAAGACATGTCATTTGATAAGAGTTATGTCTTTCTTTATCTTAATGTTATTAGGAAATAGTTCAAAAAGATTTTTACATATAAAAAAGAGGTAAAAGTACATTTTTTAAATTTCTGAGTATTTTTTTTTTTTTTTTTTTTTAACAACAAATCATCGAATGAAATTTATATGCAAATTTTTTAAAAAATTTTGTTATTTTTTTATTTAATAAAATTGTGAGAAAGAATTATAATATGAAACAAATAATAATTTTATTATTATATTGAGGAATTATAAGAGAAAAAAATGAATATATAATTTTATAGAAGTGTTGGCGGAGAATGGTTGAAACAAATTCAATTTGTAAAAATTTATCGATTAATTTCAGTTTAATGTAAGCTTCGTAGTCGGATGATTAGATTCACTGTACTGTAAATAAAATTATAAATATATCGAATAAATTAGAAAATAAAAATACATTAATACATTCAGATTAATGAAACTGTTACGAATCTAACATTTTCACGAGTGCAGTGACATTTAAAGATCGATACAAGGAAAGAGCAGCAACCTTGCATCTTCTAAATCCGAAAATTTGAAAATTTAAATACTTTTCTTGAAATTTTTTAAAAAGAAAATAAATTTTTAAAGATAAAAGAAAAATATAAGAAAATATTTATAAATATTGAAAAATTTTTAAATCATTTTTCTAAAGAATTATCTTGCTAAATTTCCCGCCATAACTTATGTATAAATTTCTTGACTCTTTTTTCCTCTCAATAAGAAGAAAAATTTTTTTTTGCCATTGATATAATTTTAATCATGTGATATTTATTCAGAATCATGAATTTTTCATTTAATTTTATAAAATAAGAAATAATAATATAAAAAACAAGAAAAGATTATATATAAGTTTATAAAAAATTATACGAATTTAAGTTTAATTTTTTTCTTATAATTAATCATTTGATTAATTTTGCATATATGTAATCGCAAAGATTTTTTAATGCTCAATTAATCATATATTTTGATACGAGAAATACAATTCTAATAATTTGAATGATATAATTAAATTATCTCAAATTTTTTAATTATTGCGAATTATATATATATATGTATAAATAACTCCATTTTTGATAGAATAATCAAAATGTATGTAACGCCATCACTGACAGTCATTTTATGACGCAAATAATACAAAAAATGTAAATTAATTACGGACGATGCCCCGGAATCATTAAGGGATTCTATCGAAACGACCCTGAAAATAATGTCTTATGTTCTTATAGGGTCGTTGTTCGATTGCTGCCGTTCTCTCTTTTCTCTCTCTCTCTCTCTTCACTTGCCAAAACAATGGTAGGTATGGGGGAATGAAAGTAAAAAGGAAGGAACAAGTAAAAAAGAAATGGTTTGTCGATACCTGACACTCGAGGTTTGAAGTTGTACAAGCTATGTAACGTTTACCAATAAGCAACCTTTCCACACTCACCGAAATCGATGAACTGTTTTATCGAAAGCGGCGAAGGATTGAATTGCGAATAAAAGTCCAACATCTTGCTGATATTCCCAAGACACTTTTGTGTGAGCTTCATCTCGTTGTACGTCGTAACACATGAAACTTTTGAACTTGGTTTCCCTTCGATTTTCTTCTCTCAAATGAAAGCTTAAATTTGACGCTTAAAAAAACACTGTCAGACCTTCGCCAAGCAGAGAATCTACTGCAGGCAGGTTGAATTAGCGAGGCTTCTTCGTGTAGTACGCCGGCTCGAGGATAGGAGACACCTCCGATCGCAATGGTTCGTGGCAAGGCTAGAGATGATTACTGGTGTTTCAAGAAAGGGGTTCTCTATATGTTCTCTCTGATTTTCGCGGCTGCGTATCAAATGAAGAAAAGTGGGGTTGACCGAGGCGCCATATTTAAAATATTATGCTATCTTATCGTGTTTTTATTATTTGTGATTGTTAAAAAGCATTTTAATTTTGTATTTTGTGATAAAATTTTGAAAACTTTGAATTTTATATATGAAATTCACAATGATAAAGATTTTTAATAGGATTAAAGATAGGAAATTATTTTCATAAAAACTTTTAGAAAAACAAATGCGAATTAATTGAAAAGAATCATGTAATAATATATAGATAATAATAGATAAATAATTTGTATATTTTTTTAGAATAAAAAATGAATTCAATTTGTATTCAGTCTAATGAATAATTATGTTAATTGAAAATGAATATGCAAAAAAAAACGATAGTACATTTGCAGAAATATTTCTTGTTTAAATATACATATGTACAAATTATAATTTACAATGATTGAATAGAATCAATTAGTTTATTTATTTTTATTTAAATATGAAATTAATATATTTTTTTATTTTATTCAAGAATAATACCAGTTTGAGCGTCATTTCATATTCCGGAAGTAGCAAGGAAAAAGTGGCGCCATCAATAGTATATGCCACATACGGTAACTGTGGATCAATTAACCTCTGCATAAGTTACGTTTATGATACGTATTAACTCTTTTTACTATTTCTTGAGTCACAATTTTGATTCGTAAGTAATCTAGTTTATCGATTTTTTTTAACTTTTGTGAAACAATTCGAATGATTTGATATTTTTGAAACACGCGACTGCATTTCTAGGTTAGGTAGCCCGTGAATTTTTTTGTGTTGGTCTTCTGCTAGACAGTCAGCGCCACATATTCTAAGTTAAGAATAAAATTTCTTTGTGTTTTATAAAGCTAAAATAATATTCAGTGATAAAAGGATTGTGTTGTCCTTTATTATGATTTATCAATGTATTTTCTATGATGTAAATTGGTTCTTGTGAAAATTGGCCCTACATTTGGAAGTTCTATTGACTTCGAAGTGTTTGACTGACTTCCGGCCAAGACAAGCCCATGTGGACAGCAGCAGCGGTGCCTCAGATCACTCTGTGCTAGGCTGTTCCTCGTGCTCTTGTGAAAAAAACTTGTTCTTCGAATAATCACGACGTGTGTATCGCGAAAGTCATAACAATATGGCTGATTTGGATGATTTCTTCGCAAAAAAAGATCGTAAAAAAGCAAAAGGAAAAAAATTTACAACCACAGAGGAAATAGCGAAGAAATTGGAAGAGACGGGTAAACGTTTGGGAAAGAAATCAAAAGACAAACCAGTGAATCCGGAAGGCGAGGAAACTCAACAAACCGAGGTGATACGTTCGTTTCGTGCGTGTTCTTTCTTCTTCGTTTTTCTTTAAACTTCTGACTTTTAAATCAGAAATTGTGCACATGAAACTGTCGATTACCGTGCGCTATAGGTCGCTGCCATATTTGTTCGTGTAAACGTCATTCGTACCATTACTGAAATTAATCTGCTTTCTTGAATTCTTTAAATCTAATGTGATTCATGTTCTCTTGTTGTCTAATAGTCAAATCATTTGTTATATAATTGAATTGTTATACAAACACGAATATTTTTCGCTGTAAACTTATCGAAACAGAGCAGCTGTTCCAAGATTTATATCGCAAATGATCTTTTCGATGTTAGGATCGAGAATCTATTTCTTTGAACGAAAAAATTTATTTGATTACTTTTTTTTTACAATGTGCATCCTTTATAAATTATGTAAAAATTCTTGCATCATTTTACACGTTTAACAAATATATTTTCTTAGGATGAAGATGAATGGAGAGATTTTGAAGAAGAAAAGAAAGATTATACTGGCTTGAAAATTGGAAACCTAACACTTAACGAATCCATAGATGCAGAATCCGATGATGAAAAAGGTACAGGAGACAATAGCTCGGATGGAGAATCAGGCGAGGGTGGCCTAAAACATTCAGGTCCTTGGAAGAAGCCTGAACTTCCTCCACAACCAGAAGTAACAGAAATAGCTCCACCACCACCACCACCTGTTACTTCAGGAAGTAGTTATAAGCCACCACACTTAAGAAATATTCAGACAGTAGCTGCTAGTCCTAGACAACGAGCGAAAAATGTTGCACCGGACATACACAGTGAAGAATATTTTCCCACTTTAAATTCCAAACAGCAACAAAGCAATGAACCCAGTGGACCATGGGGCAGGCGGTATGGATTATTTTCACTGATATTTTCAAATATTATAAAATGTTGCAAAAAAATTGCATCTATTTAAAAAAACTAATTAAAATTTTATTTTAGGAAACGAGATGAAGGTACGTTTGAAGAAGTTCGTAATCGGGGAGGCAGTAGGTCATATAGTGTGCAGGATGCGCAAGCTCAAGCACCGAAGCTCTCTTTGGGCAACAAATATGGTGCCCTATCGCAAGATCAAAGCTGAAATCATCTTTGATCACTCGATCAAATGACAAACACAATCATCATCATTAAATCATCGCCTCTCTCCGTTTCGTGGCCCAGTTGCGCTATTAAATATGTTTTCTAGGATATAGAACATGATAAAGCGTGTACGGATAGAATCCATCATTGATTCATGTACCGTGCTCTAGCTTTTGACAGGTCCGATGATAGTTAAAAGAAAAAAAGAAAAGAAATCCTGTTTCGTTCGATAGGAGATCTCATTTACTATCGTGAAACTGGATGCACGATTTCTTTCGTAAAGACGCGACTCGTGCTTGCGATGAATTTCGCAAATGAACGTGAACATTTATTTTTTCATATAAGAAAGACATGCTCAAAACATACATTTTTAGCACCAGTTTTATATTTAATTTTTTAATCTATATAGTAAAAAAGATGAGAGATCTTTATTGATGAAGGAGAAAGTAAGGGGAAAACTATAAGTTTGCGTGATAGGCCGGAAGTTGAGATAGACCTTTCGTTTCTTCGCGCAAAAGATGTTAAACTTTGCGATTAATCGCGTGAAGTATTTACGCGACAGCTGTATTTTTACACGGTGCTGCTGTTTTCGTTTAGCGTGTTTGCTTTCGCGTCAGTTGATCGATCGCCTTCGAAACGTCACGGGAATATAGATTGAAACATTAAAATACTCAAATATGACATCCTTTCAAGTAAGAAGGATTATTATGTAATTATGTGTTCATTATATGAAGAAAAAGGAAGTCGATTATATTTAAGAGACTTTTCGAAGTAAGATCGATCCTGGTTGGGCCGTGGCTTTTCGAATATATCGTTTCGCTCAACGGCAACGTACGTCAACGAACACAAAAATCTAGATGAATTAAGATATATGTATAAATATATATATGTAATAATTATTTCGAAATAATTGAATTCCGGGGCTGGGCTTTGGAACGGTGCGAAAATATTGCTATAAATGTCAACACAACAGAATTGCGTGAAAGAAAGGAAGCAAAGAACGTATACGCAAAGTATAATAGATCAGATAAGTGAAATCGAGAAAACTTAAGATATAACCAACAAAAAATACAAAAAGAAGAGACATATATGCGTAAACAAATATAAAAAAAGAAGAACAGAAGACGTATGTACGCTTTTGTTAACGCTTGTTTAATTAGTTTTGTTGATTTAGGGATTTCTTTCGCAAAAAAGAAATGAAAACTGGGGAGAGGTTGGATTGAGTAAGGGATAAAGGAAGAGCAAGAATTATGAAATTGTTCTTCTGGAATGGGACTCCTCTCCTGCGAGGAGTTTGGGGTGCTAACGCTGTTATTTTTTGAAGATGAACAAAAAAAGAGAAGAAAAAATATAACTTGAAGAAATAGGTAAAAAATGAAAAACGAAAAACATGAGCCATACATACACAAGCGAGGAAAAGAAAAAAAAAACGGAGCCTTGTATAGTGAACTATAAAAAGAAGAAAAAAGGATGTGATTATTTATAATAAATTTCCTAGGACAAACTTATAAGTACTGCCTTAAATATTTTAATTTTGTGAACCATTAATGATATGTCGGTGATCTCGCGATTGGCTTTGAAAGTGCGAGAGAAACCACTCAAAAATGAGTATGGTTGCGATCGATAATTTTCTGTTCGCGCGATTGACCGTCACAGTTTTATCTCGAGAATCGAAAGCACTTTTTACGGGCATTTCCACATAGAAATATGCAAATTCCATGTGCGAGAATCTAAAGTTGCTTATCTGGTTGGACCGATCAGTTTGTTCGTTTCTCAGATCGAATCGTATATTTATTCATTTAAATTCTTATGATAATACATTTATAGTCACGAATTGAAATAAGTATTACATAATACTTAAATAATTATAAAAATTTTTTCTATTATTTGCCATTTTTTTTTTAACAAACTGATCGACTGATCTCATACTGTATTTAAGAGTCACCAATCCTGTAATTTGTCAATCAATTTCAGTCAAATGACTGGAAATAACAATCTTATCTAATTCTAAGGAATAAAATGGGGATTAGTGTCTCAATATTCAGTAAATGATAAAATCGAATATTGAGAAAGAAAAAGATGAAGTCATGAGAAAATAATATTGTTGTCGTCAGAATATTGAACTTCGCCTGCCTTTTGTTACAGAAGTTGAAATAATTTTATCGCGACTGTTAGAAGAGAAAATAGAATGACAGAGGAAGCGAAAGAATGCGCGAAAGAAAGAATGAAGTGCAACGTGGCGAACAATGAACTTAATATTAAATAATAAGAAAAACATAGAGTGAACATATGAAATTTATTTCTAATAACATTTCTTGTTTTTATTTCATTTCATTATACACATCTCAACTAAATGCAACTCGCAATACTCGTGCCCAATTTCTGTGAAATGAATAATAAAAAAAAGAGAAAAGGAAAGAATAACTGTTTTTTGCAAATAATAATACATTATGCTGTACAAGATATATTTTCGAAAATGTATACATATAAGTGTTATACAATATTAGGTACACTTTTGATTGTTACATAAAGTTTCAAAATATTCTTTTAACAATTAATTCGCTTTATAAAAAGCACAATATCGCTTCGTTTGTTAATAATTCATTGTGATGGAAATTAACGTAAGATGATTTAATCCTATGCAGTTTTGAAATGTCTTTAAAAAAGAAATAAATTCGATAGGAAAGCTCATTGTTTATCATAAAAAAAAAACATTTTAAATTGCAGAGGATTAAGTTCTAGTATTTTCATTTGACGAAAAATCTTTTATTAACTATCAGAATTAACAGCATAATGTTGAATTTTTATAACGAAGCAGCAACATATGCAAAACTTGGTCAGAACAGGTCTTCCGGCCTTATTGTACTCTCCTCGCTGGAAACAAATATATTTCAGAGGATAAAGTATCACTGAACTTCGCTTCTGTGATTGTACGAGGCATCGCGAACATACTTTTCGCAATACTTGAGTCCGTGGCTTCCTTCGTTGCTATACGAACTGTACATGGGTTTTTCTAATAAGGATGTCTTGAACTTTGGTAGAAAATATATCCATACCTTTATCAAGGTACTGACCTGAAAATAAGTTTGATAATAAATGGAGCAGATTAATTTAATAACAATTGCGTGTATTAATTGGAATAGTATATCTACTTGATATTTTGCTATTTTATATTTTTAAATTAGAAAAAAAATATTTTTATTTTTTCTTTTAAGACATTGTTATTCTTAAAAAAACAATGATAAAATAGTAATTAATTTAAAGAAAAACAATTTTAGATGTATTAAATATTTTTAAAAATAATATACCTCCTCAAACTTATCCATCGACTTGACTTTAGATTCTGGAGCAAATAATACATTTTCTTCTGATCGTTTATAAAAAGCTGGATGTTCTTCTAATTCGTCTAATTTTTTTAACATTTTTGAATCGACATCATATACTTCACCAAAAACATGCTGCTCATAAAAAAATATAAAAAAAAAAAATAATACAATTACTACTACATATTAATTATATAGAATAATTCAAAAATTTAATTCAAACATTAACAAAGTTCCAATACAAATGTAATTATAAACAAAAATTTAAAATGCTTAATTTATCTTATAACAATATTAATATTAGAATTATAAAATACAAAATCATAAAAAAAAAATTTATAATAATTCTATAAAAGTTTAGTAATTTATAAATAAAAGATATTTAATTTAATGTAAATTAAAAATAATCTTAAAAAAAATTAAACGTATAATGAATGCTGTTACTGTGTATTAACAATTCGACAAAATTAGTTGTATAGTAACATTATCTATATTAATACTATCAAATCCATGCAATACTCACGTGACCAAAACCAGGTTTCTTCAACAAAAATGGTATATTATAATCAGTTGCAATTATTAACGGATATGGAATAGTAGTCCTTCCAAGTCCCAAGAATTTTGCATAACCATTTTCAGTGTCTTGAATCAAACAGTGATTGGGTTCTCCTCGTTTTAGTGTTCCATACACGAACACTCGCTGTAGAGGATTCTTGAACAAATTTTCGTACATTTTGAACTTCAATTAAATCTTTAGATTGTTTAGAAGATAATTATTTGTCTCATCATCAAACTATTGTTTTAATGATAAAATTTTTTAATTTTATCTAAACAATTCACTTTACTATCTGCAACTGTATGAGAAGTTTCAAGTTTTCTTTCAAGATGGTGATATTAGTCAAAAACTATTAACAAGTTCACCTTGTTGTCGGTAATGTACGCCAAGTTTGAGTATTTTTGAGTATTTTTAAAGATGGCACTACTGGTTAAATGCTAAAAAAAAAGATAACACTTTGGTTATGGCAAACCGTTTTATTTGTATTTTTGAAAAGAACGAATCACGGTAATCAATAGTTCACTACTGAATATTAAAATTCTTGAAATACTTTCGTATCTTTAAATATAATTATTATTAATGATTGGAAAATTAATAATAAATTACTTAAAAAGCAAATGACGACGACACACCCAACTATCTTTTGCACATGTTTCGACACACTAGAGGTCGTATGTGTTCACTTATTTGCCGGATACCGGTTTCGTCATCGACTGTACCCCATTTCCGGCATTCATTTGCGTGAAAAAATAAAACAGTATATCTAGAACATTGCGTATGATATTTTTAAATACAATTATTTTGGGCTTCTCAGCTATCTCAGTTTGTCTATGGTTTTTGTTTGAAATATATAAATAATTTTATTAATTTATCTTATAATGCAATTTTCATTTGACTATCAATTTAAAGATTAATATGATCAAATTATTAAAACCAATAATAGTAAAAAAAATAGTGAAAAAAGTTGATTGTAAGGTTTACCTTGTTTGATAGAAACGAAATATCTTCGATTTTCGGTAGATCATATAACGTATAGATTTCTAAAAACGCGATATTCGTTAACACTGCCGCGGCTGCAATGTGAAACAACATTGTCGTAAATTGCAACGCGGCAAAACTAATGATCAGGCATACAGTATGTATAACTCTGGCCTCGCTGTCGCATGAAAGTCCAAAGGTTAAACGATAAGAGCTTTCGCATGACAAAATCACGCCATTTCATTTTTCCTTTCGATTAATTTTGCCGATTTTTTCCAACTTTCTATTTTTTTCCAATAAATTTAAAAGAATATGATATATCTATTCCTCGTCATTTTAATTATTATTTGAAGAAACATTGCATTGGTTATCTCATTAAATTAATTCCACGAATTAGAAAGATACAAATAATATTTTTTAATAGTAATTTTATTTGTAGAAATTTATGCGAATTTTTAAAAAACTTATATTTATGATAAATTATTAATGCAAACATTTTGCCGTAAAATTTCGCAATCTTTTGACACAAATTCTCGAAAAGCATTATTTTTCAGAGATTCCCCAGTTTGTCTTTGTTGTAAAATTTTTTCGAATATGTGCCACTCTCTTTCTTCTTTCTTCTTAATATTGTTTCCCTTGAAATTTAGATTTATATATACAATATAATAAATTAATTTTAGATAGAATTTTAATTACCTCGATGAGAACATATAAAAGACCTTTGCTTGTATTGCCACGTAACATATAATTCTGATAATAGAGACAGTTTATCAATTCTTCTAAAACATTTTTCGTTAAATGATTATCTAAATGAAAAAGATCTTATTTCAGATTTCTCATTATTCAAAATAAATTATAAATATTTACAGCTTAAATCTAAGTATTGTAATTCCAAATTTCCAATTGCCATTATTTCTCCATGCATTGGATAACTTTCTTTCCTAAAAGGATGGGATGGCATTTCATCTTCCACTATTGTTTTAAATTTCTGTGAATTTTAAATTAAATTTTAAAAAAATAACCAATCTAGATCATGTGTTGTTAAAAGTTTCTATAGATTTCATTCATTACATGCATAAAATCTGAATCTTCAATTAAATTTCCTTCTTCTTTTATTATCATTGAAGAATCTTGAAGAGCTAAAAAAATAATTTATTCTTTTATAAAAAGGAAGTTGATAGAAAAATATATCATTTTCACGATATATACATTTTTTAGATTTTCGATTTTGCCGTGTTTTAAATTTATTATTAACATTTTTTTTTACTGATTCTCCATTTATGCTTTTATCAATTTCTTCCATTTTTTTCTTTTCCATCTATTAAATATTTAATAATTATATAAAAAAAATTTATACATTTTTTTTTAAAACTATGGAAGAAGTTTAATAAATATTTGATTACCCATTCATCCAACAATGCCAGTTCAGCGAATTTTCTACGACGCAGTTCTACAATTTCTTCATGTTTTAAAGTAATCCTAACTTAATCGATTAAATATATTATTTAATGTTAGATATTAATCAATATAGTATGAATCAGAATAAATTATAATACATTTTAAGTTCTTGTACTATTAATGATGCTCCTTCATCACATATTCTATTCCCAAGTAAAACTAAGCAGCTTAAAGATCTGTAATTGTAAAAAAACTTAGATTGTAATTGTAAGTTGTGTTTGATAAATAATAAAATATTTTTCTTTCTTTTACAGATATTATTTCAATGAATATTGAATAATGAACAATGAACGAAAAGAATAAAAAATAGATTGCGATATAGTACTATCATATTATTATATTTATTATGTTATATTATATTTTGAATGCTGTACATATAATGAAGCAATGATTGGAAATATTTGTAATTACAAGAATAACAATTTTTATAATTGATTTGAAACAATATAACAGCTTAAAAAGGTAAGTAACAAATAAATATATACTAGTTAATTTTTGTCTTTAAAATTGCATTTTCTTTCAAATTATACATTTCCGATAAAAACATTCTCAATATGTTAGAAGTTTGATTGCAAAACTTGTGCAATCGGATTTCTCTTAGTGTCATCTCTTTTAGATTTATATTCTTCTGTTACAAAATTTAAAATATGGACAAAATTCTTTCTATTGTCCAAATTTTAACTTTCAACCAGAAGCAAATATATTTCAACAAGAGATGGCACGTGATATTTGTAAGAAATTGTTTAATTCAAAAATTTTGTTTAAAATTACAGATAAAATTTTTGGCCAGAAATACGAACTTCTACAGGAGGATATAATTAAAGGATATCAAGAAGTGGTCAAGAAGTTTTTTCAAGAATTTTTGCCTTGAAGAATTAAACACGTTATTATTAATAACCAAAATATAGATAAATTAATTAATAATTAAAAAATATGTAATTGTAATTGTAAATTATATTCAATAAACATCATTTTTCAATAATGAATGAGTTCTTCATTTATAAAACCTTTATTCCTATATTCCTTTTAGATTAAAAAATATGTAATTCTAATTATAAATTATATTCAATAAACGACATTTTTCAATAAATGAATGAGTACTTTCTTTAAAAATCCTTTATTCCTGTATTCCTTCTAGTACCTTAAATTTACGAAAACAGCTACGAAAAAACTGAGAGCGTCATAATATAGCCCTTTCGAAACCAATCAACTTTTATTTGAAACGTTTTTTAATATTCTGAATAAGAAGCGAGATATTAAAAAAAAGGTAGAAACGAAATTTCGGCGACCGAAGAAAAATTTTTGGCCAAAAATTCGACTTTGTATTAGGAGAACATGATATGACAGGAGGTCGACCTCCTACAAATTTTTAATTTTTGCTATACCTTTTAAACTATTGGTTTTTCGCTATAAGTGGGTTAATACTTTTTTATAGGAAATTTTATGCTCTATCGATTGGCGCAATAAAAAATACATGTTATCGTTAAAAAAAACAAAGTTGTGCTAAAAAGCTCCTTATTGGTCAACCTACTAAAAAACTAAGGGCGTCGTAATATAGCCCTTTCGAAACCAATCAACTTTTATTTGAAACGTTTTTTAATATTCTGAATAATAAGCGAGATATTAAAAAAAAGGTAGAAACGAAATTTCGGCGACCGAAGAAAAATTTTTGGCCAAAAATTCGACTTTGTATTAGGAGAACATGATATGACAGGAGGTCGACCTCCTACAAATTTTTAATTTTTGTTATATCTTTTAAACTATTGGTTTTTCGCTATAAGTGGGTTAATACTTTTTTATAGGAAATTTTATGCTCTATCGATTGGCGCAATAAAAAATACATGTTATCGGTAAAAAAAACAAAGTTGTGCTAAAAAAGCTCCTTATTGGTCAACCTACTAAAAAACTAAGGGCATCATAATATAGCCCTTTCGAAACCAATCAACTTTTATTTGAAACGTTTTTTAATATTCTGAATAATAAGCGAGATATTAAAAAAAGGTAGAAACGAAATTTCGGCGACCGAAGAAAAATTTTTGGCCAAAATTCGACTTTGTATTAGGAGAACATGATATGACAGGAGGTCGACCTCCTACAAATTTTTAATTTTTGCTATATCTTTTAAACTATTGGTTTTTCGCTATAAGTGGGTTAATACTTTTTTATAGGAAATTTTATGCTCTATCGATTGGCGCAATAAAAATACATGTTATCGGTAAAAAAACAAATTGTGCTAAAAAAGCTCCTTATTGGTCAACCTACTAAAAAACTAAGAGCGTCATAATATAGCCCTTTCGAAACCAATCGACTTTTATTTGAAACGTTTTTTAATATTCTGAATAATAAGCGAGATATTAAAAAAAGGTAGAAACGAAATTTCGGCGACCGAAGAAAAATTTTTGGCCAAAATTCGACTTTGTATTAGGAGAACATGATATGACAGGAGGTCGACCTCCTACAAATTTTTAATTTTTGCTATATCTTTTAAACTATTGGTTTTTCGCTATAAGTGGGTTAATACTTTTTTATAGGAAATTTTATGCTCTATCGATTGGCGCAATAAAAATACATGTTATCGGTAAAAAAACAAAGTTGTGCTAAAAAAGCTCCTTATTGGTCAACCTACTAA